>NC_081569.1:120249838-120397591 GCF_022355385.1 Mustela nigripes | reverse complement strand
GGGGAGGGTATGTGCTTTGGTGAGTGCTGTGAAGTGTGTAAACATGGTGATTCACATACCTGTACCCAGGGGGATAAAAGTATATTATATGTTTATAAAAATTAAAAAGAAAAAAAAGTCTATCAATACAAGGATATTTGTTGAAACAGGCCAATAATGCAATTGACTATACTTGGTTTCAGGGCACAAAGCATTCCTGCATTTTCTGTTGTATTTCAGGACATTTTTTTCCCTCAGATTCTTGGCTGTTCTTTCTCATCTCCTAAATCTCTAATTAATGGATTGTTATTGGGCTCATTTCATGAACCCCTTTCTTTTTCTATATAATGTTCTCATCTGGTTTCTGAGGTCATAAAGAATCAGATAATAAATACTCCATGATAGCAGGAATATATATATATATATTTATATATATTTATTACTGATGTGGTCCATGTGTATGTATAAACAGTTGGCACATATATGTTCTCATTCAGTAAAATATATTTTTGTGAAGAATGAATCTGTAAATCAGTATGATGATGATTTTGGAACCCCTGCCTTGACCTCTCCTTTGAACTCCAAATACATATTTCCAACTGTTTCTTTGAGAGCTCTACTCAAATGTCTTTAAGAATTTCAAATTAACCTTACAAATCTTTCCTGTTCTAATCTTCTACAGATGAATAAATGGCAAACTCGTCTTTCTACTTAGTCATACTAAAACCTTGAGGTCATCTTTGATTTTTCTCTTTCCATCATACCTGGTATTTATAGTGAATATATATGTACCTGTAACCACTTTGGAGTTGCTCTGGCAATTTTATAAAGTTAAATATGTTTATATTAGCTTTTTTCATATTAGTCTCAAAATTGAAACAACCCAAACATCCATTAACAAGAGACCAGATAGGCACGCCTGGGTGGCTCAGTGGGTTAAGCCGCTGCCTTCGGCTCAGGCCATGATCTCAGGGTCCTGGGATCGATTCCCGCATCGGGCTCTCTGCTCAGCAGGGAGCATGCTTCCTCCTCTCTCTCTGCCTGCCTCTCTGACTACTTGTGATCTCTCTCTGTCAAATAAATAAATAAAATCTTAAAAAAAAAAAAAAAAAAGAGACCAGATAAATAGTTTGGATATTTATTCAATGGACTACTACTCAGAAATAAAGGGCAGAAACAACTGATACATGCAACATTAATGAACCTCAAAAGCATTATTCTGAATTTAAAAAGCCAGGGTAAAAAAGAGTACATATTATTTCATCTATATGAATGTCAAGAAGTGGCATAACTCATTTATAGAGAAAGAAATCCGAACAGCAGTTGCCTGGAGGGGTCAGTGATGGACTGGGAAGAGTAATAATGAATATTTCCAAAATGATGCAAATGTTTTATGTATGAATATAGTTGTTTATTTTACAAGTATAAACTATTTTCAAAATTCATTCAATTCTAACCTTAAGATGTATGATTTTACTGTATATATTTTATAATTCAATAAAACAATAAATTACTATTTATAACATATATGTATTTAAATTATCAAAAAAAAACTTTAAAATGAAATACCTAGAATAATAACCACCAAAGTTAATGAACATTTTTTGAACATTAATAACATTTTTTAGAAGTTCTACACATGTTCCATAAATGTGCCATCTACCCTTTCCTCCTCAAAACAAACATTATATTGGAATGGGTTGATATTTCCCTTGCTTTTTAAATATTTTTAGCATATATACAAATCTATAATTCTATAAATTTGTCCTTACATAATATATTGCATAGAGTTGCATTTATAACTGTACAAAACCACATCACCCTATATCATACATAGGCATGATTCTGCAATTTGCTTTAAGTTTCTTTTGATGAGCAGTATTCTATTTTAATGGAATCAACTGCACCATTTTTTCTGTTACAGTTTAGTGTACTTTGGTTGTCCCTTGTTTAAAACTTTCAACTCTATCCTAAATATATGAAAGCGTTTTGAATACATATATATTTTTTAAGATTTGCCTTTCAGATTTAAGGCCTCTGACCATTTGGAATTGATTTTTATCTCTGGTATATGATAAGTACCTGATTTCATTCATTTGCTTTGGATAACCAATTATACTAGCACCAATTATTGTAAAGGTCACCTATTTCTCCTTTGAACTACAGTACTCTGTCATATATCAAGTCTCCATATATATGAAGTTCTGTTTCTGCAGTTTTACTCTGTTGTACTCTTTTACTCTTATACCCTTCTGCCGTTCTCAAATAGACCTGACTTCTAGAACTTTATAAGTATTCATAACTAACTGGAACACGTCCACTTTCCCCTGCCATGCTGTTCCTTCCCTTTTGTTTCTTACTTTAATTATCCTTTTTAACTATCCTTCTATTAACATTTTAGAACAGCTTATCAAGTTCCATTATTTTCAATTTTGATTAAAATTGTATTAACTGTACAGATCAAATTGCTAGCATTCATATCCTTGCCATACTGAATTTTCCTGTTCATGGTACATGCTTATGTTTTCTTATGCCTGGTTTAATGTAGAAATTAAGATTTTGTTGTTCTCTAAATACATTTGTCCAATTTCTTCCAGACCTGTTCATAGATACCTTATATATTGCTGTAATGTAAATATCTTTTTATATTAGCTTTTGTACTTTTTATTTGCTGGTACATAAAAATATAATTAATTTCTCAAAATTATTATAAAATAACATTAATTTGAATAATATTTGTAGCTACATTTAATTTTTTATGTAGTGAAAAATATCTTCCAGGAATAATTGAATGATGTGAGTCTTTTCCATTACATTTATTTCTTTTTCTTGTCTTACAGCACTAGCTAAGGATTCTAGTTTAGTGTTAAATAGAGGTAGTGACCTAGGAAATATTGTGTCCTCCTTCATTTCACAGGGAATTGTTCTACTATTACTAAATGTTTTTATTTTATCAAGTTAATATAGTATGCATCAATTCCTGGGCGACTAAGGTAATTTATCAATAACGGGTTGTCAATTTCTCTAGTGCTTTTTTATATCATGTTTTGGAAAGTTGATACAGCTTTTCAACTTAGTTTGCTAATATGGAAAATATCATAGTAGCATTTCTAATTTAAAATCAACTTTGGGGCACTGGGTGGCTTATTGGGTTAAGCATCCAACTCGGTTTTGGCTCAGGTCATGATTTCAGGGTTGTGCGATCAAGCCCCATGGCAGCTCCATGCTCAGTGCAGTGTCTGCTCTAGATTCTTTCTCCCTCTCCCTCCCTCTCTGCTCTTCCCCTGATCTCTCTCTCTCTCACACACTGCATGTACTCTCTCTCTCTCTCAAATAATTAAATAAATAAAATCTTTTAAAAAATCAACACTGCATTTTGTTTTTCTGGCATAAACCCATATTAATTATAAATTCTTTTTTTTTAATCATGTTATGTTAGTTAACATATAGTACATCATTAGTTTTTGATGTAATGTTCCATGATTCATTTTTTGCATATAACACCTAGTGCTCCATGTAATACATGACCTCCTTAATACCCATCACCAGGCCATCCTATACCCCCATGCCACTCCCTTCTAAAACTCTCCATTTATTTTCCAGAGTCCATAGTCTTTTTTTTTTTTTTTTAATATGAGTCCATAGTCTTTAATGGTTCTTCTCCCACTCTGATTTCTCTCCTTTCATTTTTCCCTTCTCCTAATGTCTTCCATGCTATTCCTTATGTTTCACAAATAAGCGAAACTATATGATAATTGACTTTCTCTGTTTGACTTACTCGTCTTTCGAACTCTTGTATCAAACTGGTACCAAGCTTATTGATGTGTGTTTGGTTATATTCTCTCCTTTTTACTCTAACACAAATGGGTTTGTGTTAGATTAAAATCACGTGTTTGAATATTGCATATAACTACCTTATAAATATTTGACTCTAGAATTTTTATATTTAAATGATTTTAAACCATTTATTCAACTTATTTGATAATTATAGTACCATTAAATTATTTTACTTATCTTTCAGTCAGTATTTTTTTTTAAGATTTTATTTATTTATTTGACAGACAGATATCTCAAGTAAGCAGAGAGGTAGGCAGAGAGAGACAGGGGAAAGCAGGCTCCCTGCTGAGCAGAGAGCCCAATGCAGGGCTCCATCCCAGGACCCTGGAATCATGACCTGAGCCGAAGGCAGAGGCTTTAACCCACTGAGCCACCCAGGCACCCCTCAGTATTTTTAACTGACAGTTGTGTTTCTTTGTCCAAGATGATAGTTTGAATCTCAGAAATATAGGCAAAGACACAGAGGGTGTCTATGATACTTACTTTTATGCATTGACTTGATTAGGCTATGGTAGTCAATTACTTAATCAAACACCGATCTAGTTATCACTGTGGAGCTATTTTGTAGATGTGATTAAATTCTTTTTGAGTAATGGAAATCATTCTTGATTTCAGTGAACCTCACCCAATCTGTTGAAAGGCCATAAAAACAAAAATTATACATATTTATATATACAAAATAATACATATTTATTACATATTATACATTTATTACATATTATACATTTTTTAATTTTTTATTTTTATATATAATATATATGATATATTTATATATACATATATAAATAAATAATTTATATATGTATATATAAATATAATATATACGTATATAAATATATAAAATATATTTTATATAAAACATTTTTATATTTTATATTTATTTTAATTTATTACATATTATACATATTAAAACAATACATATTTATTAATACATATTTATATATACAAAATAAAAATCTGTTGAAAGGCCATAAGAACAAAATTTATGAGAAAGAAGAGAAACTGCATCATCAGCTCTTACCCAAGATTTCAAGCTTTCTGGACTGTTCTACTAACTATGGACTTTCCAGCCCCTATTATCACATACATCAGTTGCTTGAAGTCTCTCTATTCCTACTGGTTTTATTTCTCTGGAGAACTCTGACTGGGACTGTTTTAGTTAAGATCTCATTCCCTAGGCTCTATCTTTTATCCTCTCACTTCTCTCAGAAGCTGCTCTAGGTCGTAACTCCAGACCGTATGAAGCAGCAGCCTTTTTTCCAGCTTTTCCTCCAAACTTTGTCTTCTGATCCATCATCTTTCTGTTGAGAAGCACTTTTCCTCCTCAATAGATTAGGGGAGCTAAAATCCTGGTCCCCATTGCCCCTTATAGAACCAATTAGAGTGGCATCTCTAGCTATAATCACGACTTCAGCTTTCAGATGTTGAATATATTTATCTTGATTATGAAGCTGGATATATCTTTCCAGTTTGGAGTAAAGTCTGTGCATCAAAGTATGCTACACTATCTTCCTGAATTTATTTATATTACCCACAGTTACATGTCTATACATTTAGGGGAAGTTTATTATTTTGCCCATTTTCAGAAATATAACCCTAAATGAGTAGGCTCTTCAGATTTTTCTTTCTATTATAAAGGTTTAAAATGAAATAACAGTTTGAGGTGAAAGTTTGTAGTAATGGGACGTTTGAAGAATGAATTTTAGGAAATGGTTGACCAGTAAGAACAAAAAAACCATGCACCGTATTCATTGTGTTTTAACCATCTAGTTATTTCTAATGTCTTATATATAGAGCATAATAGCATAGGCTGCCAACAGTGGAAACCAAACATTTAACTGAAGATATAAAATGTTTTGAAAATCCTCAGGGTTAACCCTGAATTTGTCTGTAAGCCTAGGTTCCACATTTGAAGAGAAGGAAATTATAAATATATCCAGTAGCATGACAACTTCTGTTGGACCTTTCATTTTCAGTTTGTTTCAAAGCATTCCTTTTAAATGTTACTGTGGGTTATGACAGAGGATGAAAGAGACACACATTCGGGCCTGACACAGGAATTAAACCCTCTGCAGGCAATCTACAGGAAGAATGGAACATAGAGATTGATTCTTAAGTTGGGAACAGCCACAGACTGCTATACACATGAGCACAAAGCCTGTAGTATGAGGATAGAGTGGGTCGGGTTTTCTGGCTCTGAAAATGATTTTCCGAAATACTATCCATCTATGAGTTTAGGCTTGTGGTCACTACATACAGTAGACTGAGATGGTAGACTGTCCACTCTAACTCACCAGTAAGTATTCGGTGCTAGGACAAAAACTCAATTATTGGTACTTGGTTTCCACTGGAGCCTTCAAAACAATGTTATCTCTAATATATATGGAACCATATATTCCTAGAGGCATTCACATGAATAATATGGGAAAATGCCTGCTGAATGATATCAAAGTGTCAAAATTGGACATAGCCTTTGGGAAAACAGCCATGATTTATGATCTTAGGAAACGGGTCTATGTTTGTTTGTTTGCTGCTTGGATTTCTTAAGAAGATTAAGAATTCAGATATTTCTTATAAGTATCAAATATCTAATGATTTGTTCAAACTGAAACTTTTCAAATACACTTGCTATTTTCAAATTTTAATGTATGAGTGCTTTCAACTTTACTGATTTTCAGTCTTTTTATAATCCAAGAGCAGCAGTCTTTACAAAATAAAAGGTATTGAAAATATGAGACTTATGAAAATTATTACTTCCATGTTATTTTCAATTAAATAAAAATTTTAAATGCATATTACTTATATTATTGTTAACTACTTTTCAATACACAGAATGATTATTTTATAAGTCAGAGTGCATACAAGATGATTTTCTTGACCAATGAAGAAATTATGCTACCTCTCAATTAAAACATTAGTCATAAGCTACAGGGAAAAATTCAATCACATAAAATTTAAGTATATAAAATGAAATCACTGTATTTAAAACTCTCAGGGGGTGATCAAATATGGAAACAAGTTGTTTCCTAACAGAGGTAATGTACTTAAAGTGGAATGTGCAAAATTTCCCATCTTTAAGGTTTAATATCCACGAGCTCCTTTCTGATAATATACTCCTGACCCTGAACAATCTGGCTTATGTGATTTTTGTAGTATCATTTTATTATTTTAAAGATTAAAATCATGTAGAAACAGAAGGGAAATAAATATGCAAGTTTATTTTAAATATGTTGTATCATCGTATGAAAACATGTGCAGCTCTTAAAAGAGTCTGAGGTTCCACTTTTCAAGGTAACTCTAATCTACATTTCCATAGAAAATGAGTATCTATACCATTGTAATGCATTTCTATGGTAACCATTTTATGCTTAAAATAAACTAATAAATCTCATAAGAAGATTGCCCTTCACAGGCTTTGGACAAATAACTGTGTCTTTTTATTTATCAATTCTGTAAGTTCTTCAATATGTATTATTTTGTTCTTTGCTCACTTAGAGCAGCTAGAGGGATCAAGATTGTCTGAGGTTCCATTTAGCAAGAAGTAGCATGTAGCTAACAAGACAGGTTAGGTGAGTAAGTGATCCAACTAGGAAAGAACAGTTGTATTTCAGGATATACCAGTGCTAGGAACCAAGGCTTCTGTGACAGATGGAGATAAGTGATGAGGTTAGGCATGGATGCTAGAAATTCCAAGAAAATAGAAAGAATTCTTAGTCACTAATGACCCATAATTGCCATAGCTATGTTTTGTATTACTATATTGATTCATATGTGCAAGTAAATAAATTTATGTAAAAAATACATAAGGCACTTTCAGATTTTAACTATCAATTTTCCAAAAGCTTGGTACCAAGGTGCTATAGGGCAGCAATCCAACCTTGAACATTGTCCTGCATGTCTCCACCTCTCAGTGCCTCAATCATTCAATGTAAAATGAGGACAATAATCTTTTTCCTAATTCCCTGATGAGACTATTTAGAAAATAAAATAAAAGATTGAGACAGAGCCCTCCACTAACCAGTATGCTCTCTGGTAACAACTTCTGAAGTGTCTAGAACTTTCAGGGTACCTGAGTAGTTTTACCTTTTTCTCCAGTCTAGAGACATGTGTACCCTAAGTGCAAAATAATTCCTAGGATAGGAAAAGACATCAAAGCAAAAGACCTGTAACATTCAGAATTAATTGCCTCTGGTGATGAAGTTGTGCCTTATATAAAAAACTGAAAGCCAGTCTTGGCACATTTAAACATGTAACTAATGTCTCATTATATTGTGGGAGTCATTTCAGGGAGATAGCAACTCAGTCTTCTCCATTGTAAAAGAAATGTCCTTCACACCTCCGGAATCCATTTTTTAATTTGTTTAAAATATGGTTCTCCAATTCTTTAATGTCCTTCTCATTCAGGGATAAGGACTACGGTATTTGGATCAGAAAGCATGCACTGAATCCTCTGAGGGTCGGTAATAAAGAGTGTTGTGTCACTGAAATACTCTCAAGTGGAGTCCTGCATTGCCATGAAGCATATTTGACCCTCCTAGAACTACCCTGTTGTGAGGAGCCCAAGCCACACAGAGATGTGATGGGTAAGTGCTCCTGTCCGCTTCCTCAGCTAACCACAGACCCCACATCTTCCCTGGCCTGGCACACAAGCATGTGAGCAAGAGAGCCTTTGCATTTTTTTGGTACCCAGTTATTGAGTGACCCCCAGCCTTTGAGTCTGACCAGCTGAGGTCCCAAGTCTTGTAGAAGACAGAAAACTATTCCCCTCTACCCTAACCCACATATTCTGGGAGAATAATAAAATGGTTGCTTTTAGCTATGGTCATAGGATAATTGTTACCTAGCAAAAGTAACTGCTATAGAAATTTTGTTCCAGAAGTGAAGTGGTGACATCTCCAGACTGAACTGATACCCTAATAGGATGGGACTGTGGGCTGTGTATGTGTGTATGGCGGTGGACTATATTGCACGTAAGAGGAATGAAAATAATTTGTGATCAGAGGACTCAATGTAGTGCTTTCAAAACATAGACCAAAAACTCTTTTTTTTTTTTAAGATTTTATTTATTTATTTATTTGACAGAGAGAGAGAAAGCACAAGCAGGGGGGAGTGGCAGGCAGAGGGAGAAGGAGAAAACTGGCTCCTGGAGGAGCAGGAGCTTGATGCAGGGCTCACTCCATCCCGGGATCCTGGGATCATGACCTGAGCCAAAGGCAGTCGCTTAACCAACTGAGCCACCCAGGCACCCCAAGCTCTTTAATGCTCTTATATTGGAGAGTTAGAATTCATGTTCCTTCCCATTAGTCAAGGCAGGCTATGATTAAAAAAATACATTCTTAAATTCTGGGTAATTTGTTAGACAGCCCTTTGACCTGGAATTTTCTTTACCCTTTTAAAATCTACATATCAATTTAAAAAAATCTACTTATCAATTGAGGAATAGTTTATATAGCATAAAATGCACATATTTTCAGAGCACAGTTTGATGAGTTTTAACAATTCTATACACCTGTATAACCACTCCACGGAACAAAGTGGTCCTTTCCAATTTTTATTTTTTTCTTAACCCCTCTTCATCCAGGCAGTCACTGCTCTGAGTTCTATTAGCATAAGCTGGTTTATTTGCCAGAGATCCTCTTTAACTCCAAATCCACATTTGATAGAAACGCTTGTAACTAAGTGTAGCAAAGTGATTTCCTTTGTAGCCACTGCTAAAGAAATTAGTATACATGTGTGTCTTCTCTACCTCTCTTCTAATTGGGTAGCTAAATGCCAAGTACTCCAGGGTATAAGATGGCAAGAGTTGAGGACTGGGACTCCCCATATAGGTGTGGGCCCCTGAATTTCACATTGGGCCATTGCCTGAGTGAGAAAGGAACTTTTATTACTCCCATTTACCATATTTTATTCATTATGGCATACACATTTTTCTCAACCAATGCACTATACATAACAGGCTCTTAGAATTTAGCATCCTCTTATTTAAAGAAACATAAGCATCAATAACTCTGCTACATAAACTACTGAGAAAACAAAAATCATCTTGTTGAGCAAGGAGTCTGAACAAGGAGAGCCAGTTAGCTAGATGAAAGAAGGCTTATTGATTTGTATAAAAGACCTGGCCCATTGGAATCACAATGCTCAAAGTCCATTGACTAAGATTTCCCACTGTCAGGGATCTGCATCACCTTCTGCCTCTGTGGTTGTCTTTTATATGCTCTTTTGGTTGTCTAGTCCCAATCTGGGTTGATATATTCTTTATTTAGACATTTCAATATACTCAGTTGAGTTTCACTCAGGTCTTGGCAGAGTTGGCTTGATGTTATTCGTATGTTTATATCTATTATTCTAATTTGTTGATCAAAAAGTTTTAACTTTAAAAAAGTGATCTTATTTTCTTCTACATGGTTTCAAGAAGTTGCCACCATTGCCTTTCAAAACATAATCATTGGGAAAAATGATTAAGAACACCAAACTTGGGTGCATGGGTGGCTCAGTCATTAAACATCTGCCTTTGGCTCAGGTCATGATCCAGGGTCCTGGGATCAAGCCCTGCATCAGGCTCCCTGATTAGTGGGAAGCCTGCTTCTCCCTCTCCCACTCTCCCTGCCTGTATTCCCTCTTGCTTACTCTGTCTCTGTCAAATAAATAAACAAAATCTTTAAAATAAATAAAAATAAAAAATAACTTTTTTTTTCTTAATGTAATTGATAGCTAATCAATTATATACATCAGAATATAATTGATGGCTAATACTAATAACCACAAAGAAGATCTTAAGGTCTTTAACACCTACTGTTAAATCATTATTGGGTCATCATTTCTTTTTATTTTACTGTGGCTCAATCTGAGTCTTACTACTAAGGTCAATAAGGAAAGATCAATAAGGAAAGGTCAATAAGAAAAATCGAAAACTGGGGCACCTGGGTGGCTCAGTGGCTTAAGCCTCTGCCTTCAGCTCAAGTCATGATCCCAGGGTCTTGGGATCAAGTTCCACATCGGGCTCTCTGCTCAGCAGGGAGCTTGCTTCCTCCTCTCTCTCTCTCTGTGCTTGCCTCTCTGCCTACTTGTGATCTCTCTCTGTCAAATAAATAAAATAAAATTTAAAAAAAGAAAAATCGAAAACATTTAGTCTCCATGCCAAAATATAAGACTTTAGTTAATAATTACTTCATTTGAATTTCTTTACCCATGTAAGTTTAAAACATTGTTTGAGAACTTTGTATTTTTCCTTTTTCCCAAAGACATGTTTGTTAATGTAAACTAACTGGATTTAAGAATAAGGTTTGGATTTAATTTACAAAGAGATAATCCTTAATGGCAAAAGGAATCTCTAAATTTTTAGGGCCAGTAAGAAATACATTGTGATTTTTAAAAATTTGTTATCATGAGTTATTAATATCATTGACAGCATGCTATTCAAAAACAATGTGTGTTCCCTTTTCCATTGCACAGAGTTGCCACTGCACATTTTAAACTGGGTGATCCAATAGCCCCACAAAAACAACATGTCCGAACCTTAATCTGGAAATATTAAAGTTCAAAATAAAATAATATTATAGTTGTAAAATCCCTAGGGTTAATTGCTTGAATTATTATGATGATTAAAAAAAATCATTTCACATTTGATATGTGAAATGCCAAAAATAATTATGATAATTCTTGCCCATTTTTCCCTCACCAAAAATTTATTTCAACAATGCTAAATCTACAAAACAGATACAAAAAGCGTACAATGAACCCCATATAGTTATTGTTTAGATTCATTGTTAATATTTTATCATATCTGTGCTATCACACATATATACACACCCACCTTTTTTGCTGAAACATTTAAAGAGTGAGTACATACAGACACCATGACATTTCATTCCTAAACATTTAGTATCACCCAAGAAAAGCATATAAACACATTCTAATACAAACACAACACAATTTACCATATTCAGAAAACACAATATGAATATGGAACTATTATCTAATATGTAACCAAATCTACCAATTTTCATAATAATTTGCATGGTAAGTTTTAAAAAGCAACCCAAGACGCAATCAAAGATCACCTCTTGCATTAAGTTTTCATGACTTCCTAGCTGCTTTTATCTAGGAATACTCCATCTAGTTGGTGTTCATGAAAGTATTATAAATGGTTTTAGTTATTTCAATAAATGTAATATCCATTTATATGATTATATTCTCCTGGTTAAACTCAAGCTCCACTCTCTTTGGCAATGGCTGGAAAGACTATACATAAGTGATGTATGTTATTCAGAACCTGAATCACAGGATACTAGTTTTTTTGTTTTTTTTTGTTTGTTTGTTTATTTTTTTCCTTCTAGGTAAGGTGTTTATTTCTTCTTCAAGGTGCATGAAGTTGTCTTGCTATCCTGGGCTAAGGCTCTGGTATTTTCTGACCTCTCTAATGACTTAACAGCATGGGAGCTATACCCTCTCTCTTGAGTTCGGCTCTTCAGGAGTTCTGTCCACAGCAGGTGTGTCGCACTAGGCTTCCACCTTGGTTAGTCCTGCAGTCCACCCTGCCCTTCTAGCTGCTAGAGGCAGTTGAAGATGACTGCTAAGCTTTTCAGCCCCTGGGCTAAGGCAATGGGGGTAAATCTAGAAGGAGGGTGGGGGTGATTCAGGCTCCATCTGTGGTGTCCTCGGGAATCTGATCCCTACTCCCAGGCTTGTTATGGAGCTCTTTTCAGTCCCAACTACCTTTTCCAGCAAGCAAATGTCTTGGGGCTAGACACTAAAGAAATTTCACATTTTGGAGTTTTTATCCTCTCTTGATATCAAACCAGTAATTCGTCATGTTTTATTAAATATTTCATGTTACTAAAATGTTCTTTTTTTTCACCTTTTGAAATTATCTTTGGAGGGCAATTTGATTCAAATCATTTAGGCTACCATTATTAAAAGAAGAAATATAACTAACTTTTCAGTCCTTTATTTTCAACTTTATATATATATTTTTTCAGTTTGTCATTTATCAGCTACAAATTGCTGATCTTTTTTTTCCTTTAGTGCCTTCTGTTATTCTCAGTTTTCTTCTATTTGAATTTTATAGTATCAATCCCCAATGTATAAGGACATCTAATTAATCATTTTAGCCTCTAGAATGAATGATAAATTATATCTATATACTCTCTCCAAATGTAACATTATAACATAATATAATTAATTTCCTCTGTTTGCAAGTTACCAAAGTTGATTGCCATACTCCATTTTAGTTTGAGAAACCAATTCAGTGGATCACAACCAATAAAAAAGAAACAGAATTAAAAGTTTAGCATGTAGAACACACTGAAATTCCTTAAAATTTAATCATTTATATACATATACACATACACACACTCATATCTGCTATATAAACACTGAATATATGAAAAATATACAATATATGTATGTACATGTATAGCATGAGTCACAGTTTTTTAAAAGTTGGCTGAGTGAAATAAGTCAAGCAGAGAGAGTCAGTTATCATATGGTTTCACTTACTTGTGGAGCATAAAAATTAATACAGAGGACTTTGGGAGATGGGGAAGAGAGGTGAGTTGGGGGAAATCGGAGGGGGAGACAAACCATGAAAGACTGTGGACTCTGAGAAACAAACTGGAGGGTGAGGGGGTGGGGGGTTGGGTGTGCCTTGTGGTGGGTATTAAGGAGGGCACATATTGCAAGGAGCACTGGGTGAAGTGCATAAGCAATGAATTTTGGAACACACACACATACACACACATTAAATTAAATAAAAGAAAAATAGGAAATGCCTAGGGAAAAAAAAGTTGAAAAGTCAATGGTTCAGTCTTCTGCTTCTGTACTTTATTAACTTTTTATGTCTCTTGATTTTGAAGAAAATATGCTAAATTATTCCCTTTACATTTCTTTCATGTATATAATTGTGCCTTGCTTATTAAATTTTCCTTTTTGTTGGGGCACTTGGTTGGCTCAGTCAGTTGAAGGTCCAACTCTTGGTTTCAGCTCAGGTCATCATCATCTAATGGGTCATGGAATCAAGCCTCACATTTGGCTCTGGGCTCAGTGGGGAGTCTGCTAGAAGATTCCAGAGTTCTACATGCTTTTAACATCAGTTTTCTGAAGTCATGTATTTCCCTACCATTTTGTTTCTATTCTCATGAGATAGTTTTTATTGAAAGGAATGAACAGTCCATGTTTGTTCACTGTCTTACCATCCTGACCAACATCACACATTTTAAAATCAAAATAAGCTCCTGGAAAGAGCATACAGAATTGTCCTTTCAGCTTTTTCAATGCTTAATGAATTTTCATTAAAATTTTCAACTCAGGGGCGCCTGGGTGGCTCAGTGGGTTAAGCCGCTGCCTTCGGCTCAGGTCATGATCTCAGGGTCCTGGGATCGAGTCCCGCATCGGGCTCTCTGCTCGGCAGGGAGCCTGCTTCCCTCTCTCTCTCTCTCTCTCTCTGCCTGCCTATCCATCTACTTGTGATTTCTCTCTGTCAAATAAATAAATAAAATCTTTAAAAAAAAAATTTCAACTCAGTGAAGTTTGGCTTTCTTCTTATTAACACTAAATTGTTCTTCTTAATTTCATCACTGACCTCCATGTTTCTAAACCTAACATGTTTCAACTTTTTAGACCTCAACTGATAGCTCAAATTAGCTTATGCATCTGTCAACCATATAATTGTCAAATTTCACTCCTGGCTCAATTTCTGGAACCCCATTTACTTTGGGGCCATATTTAACATCCCTTAAACCTCTGCATCTCTCCCCTCTAATGTCTATTCTTTCTTAGCCTTTTATGTTGTTACTGGGGCTATGCATGGCTTATGCATAAGAGGTAGGTAATGGATATTAAATCTATCTTTAACTTAGAGAAGAGATTCTACTAAGTACCATACCATTTCTATTTACTTACTTCATCTTCTTACTGGAATATCCCACATACATTCCTAATTCAACATGTCCAAACCGAAAGTCATCATGGATTTCCTAAACATGATGCCATTCCTGAGTATTATTTCTTGGAAAATTTAAGTTCATCAATTCAATGTCCTAAGAATTAAAATTCAGAGTCCTCCTAGTTTCTCATTGTATTTTATACTCTTCTCTAATTCTTCCAACCCATCATAACTCTTCTACGATTCTGTCTTCTTTTTTTTTTTTTTTTTAAAGATTTTATTTATTTATTTGACAGAGAGAGATCACAAGTAGGCAGAGAGGCAGGCAGAGAGAGAGAGAGAGAGGAGGAAGCAGGCTCCCTGCGGAGCAGAGAGCCCGATGCGGGACTCGATCCCAGGACCCTGAGATCATGACCTGAGCCGAAGGCAGCGGCTTAACCCACTGAGCCACCCAGGCGCCCACGATTCTGTCTTCTTAACACCTCTGAAGTCTGTATCTCTTTTTCCATTCTTAAAATCTATTTCCTACATTGGTTGTGAATTAACTGCAATAGTCTTTCTTCTGGACTAATTTTATGGGAGTTCAGCTCTCTCTAATATATCTTCAAATCTGACAATATAATCCTGATGACTATATTTAAAACATGGCTAATAGCTCCAAAGTATAAATTAAAATTTGTATTTTATAAATATTTATATTAAAATATACAGATCACTTAAAAACCTGGATTCTGTGGCTTCTGGGTGACTCAGTCATTGAGCATCTGCCTTCGATTTGGGTCATGATCCCAAGTTCCTGGGATCGAGCCCCACATCGGGCTCCCTGCTCAGCTGGAAGCCTGCTCCTCCTTCTCCCACTTCCCTTGCTTGTGTCCCCTTTCTCACTGTCTCTCCTTCTGTCAAATAAATAAATCTTTAAAAAAAAAAAAAAAAGCTGGCTTCTATCTGCACAGTACACCCCACCCAATCACCTCTTTTCTTTATACTCCAGCATTACCAACATTTGTATGCCCCATGTCCTGCCATGGAACTATAGAACCACCATGTTTTTCACAGAGCATTCCCCCAACACTCTTTGGGATATCCTCACTTTGTTTTCCTTTGCCTTCTTTTGCTTGTTCAGATTTCACCTCAAATAGTATATTCCATGTTACATCTTCCCTGAATCCCAGAGAACCAGAGATACCGCTGCAGTGGTACTTTTCTGCATTTTATATCTGTAATAAGGTATATTGGGATAATCTCCCTGTCTGTTTATTTATAAATGCATAAGCTCTTTTAGGAGAAGTTTAATAATAGAAAATACTGCATGTGGTTTTGAAATTAAATTCCTGAAAAACAGATTTGAAATTCAATTCCTGGAAAACAGTAAGCACAACATAAGTTTTAGCTATAAATACTGCTATCTAGCCATAGTGATTAATTCACAGATCTTGCTATTCTTGAAAAGTGACACAGCTTAAAAAAAAATACTACATACCCTCAACAAACACACATTGAATGTATGAATGTATATGGAAATATGTTGCATTCGTGTATCATGACATCAAGGTTATGAAATTATAGTGGCAGTGAAAGAATTATGTTCCTAATTCTCTGTCAAAAAATCAGTAGCTTTCACAGATATTGTTAGATCAGATATTATAGTAAGATATGCCAGAGATTATACGTGTCTAAATTCCAGGAAAAATGGACTTTGGATCTAAAATAAGATCATTGTATAATATTAGCTCTGTATACCAACTAATTCCAAAGGCAGGGGTTATCCCTTCTTGTTAAGCCTATGCTGCAGTTGGACTATATTGTAGTACTCAAGGTCTCACTTATTTCAAAGCCTGTGGGTATATAGGAGGCAGTCTCAGGAGTAAGTCTTGAATATTATATGTATATGAATTTTTGCTAAGATTATTTTCTGCATTTCTCTCTGTGAAGTTGTAACTTTGAAATTGTTATTACCATGACGAGGGGATCAAAATGGGTGACTTTACAATGAAGCTGTACATATATTCAGGTCACTGCTGTGTACTTTCTGAAATTACTAGAGGGGAAATCCACCAGAACCAGTGTCATCACCTCTCACGCATAGCTGGGAATATGAGTGGGTACTTACAGATGCACACCAACACAAACTTACACACAAGCTCATCCATCAATGATATAGATGAAACACATATAGAACTTCCGTCCTTCAAAGTTAAACCTGTTGAAAAACTTCCAGTGGACAGTCTAAACCTACAACCTTGAGCGGCCATGAAAAATTGGTGAGTGGGAAACTTTAGTTGTGAATCTGATAAAGTCATCCTTTGAGTCCATGTCAGGTGTATTTGTCTGTTTTTTGTTTTTGTTTTTGTTTTTGTTTTTGCTTTGTTTTGTTTTGTTTTTAGTATTTACAGTGGTTTTATGTCATTCCCAAATACTTGCAATTCTTAGACCAGACGGTTGCTGAAAAGGCCTATAAGAACTGAACAGTTTTCTTTCACAATGCCAGGAAATTGGGGCATCTGGGTGGCTCAGTTGGTTAAGCGACTGCCTTTGGCTCAGGTCATGATCCTGGAGTCCTGAAATCAAGTCCCTTGTGGGGCTCCCTGCTCAGAGGAGAGTCCTCTTCTCCCTCTGATCCTCCCCCCATCATGCTCTCTCTCTGTCTCTCTCTCATGCTCTCTCTCAAATTAATTATTATTTTTTTAATGCTAAAAAATTTTCTGGTTCAGAGATTTAATCAAACAACTATACATCGTTGACTATTTCATTCAGTTGTGTCCCTCCTAAAAAATACTATCTTTTTTTTTTTTTTTTTTTTAAGAATGAGCACCAGTGGATGGGAAGAAGGGGCAGAGGAAGAATCTCAAACAGGCTCCATACCCGGCACAGAGCCCAACAGGGACCTGATCTTACCTCCCTGAAACCACAACCTGAGCAGAAATCAAGATTCAGATGTTTACCAACTGAGCCACTCAGGTGCCCTGAATGTGATCCTTCTTTATAGATAAAACCCAACATCAAACATCCAGTCTGCTATCTACTAATTACTAAGATTGGAATAACTGCCTTATTTTAAAGGACCATTAAAACATTTGTTTTTGTATTAAAAGCAAACTGAAACACCAAAATTTGTTCCAGTACTACTCATATGTAATTTCTCTATCTTTCTATGGCTTATTTTACTAATCATTTTTAGGAATGCTATGTATATTACAAGTCTTTCCTTTATACCATCTTGCATAAATTTTATATGACCCTGCTTGTTAGGTAAATCAGGTGTAGTTACCCCTATAGGGCTCAAGAAAGGGCAGAGTTTTTGATAAACAACAAAATAGGTGAAACTTGTCAGAAATCCAGTAAAGACAAGAAGGTACTTTTACTAAAATTCTATGCTTTTATCTACAATTAAGTGAATCCATATCTACTCCTATTTTTAGAATAATAGATTTGGAGATATTTAAAATTTTTTCATTTTATTCTTTTCATTGTTTGTGTATCTTAGATTCATGGTGATTTTGGGAAGCCATTTTATATTTATCTCCATTATTTTGTTTGCCTGCTTTTTTTTTTTTTTTAATTTATCTTATTCACAAACTGGTTTTATTTATTGACTTATTTATTTAGTCTCTTATTTTCAGAAGTTCATGATTGTTAGGAGACTTTTTGTTTGTTTTTTAACTGTCTAGGCAATGTATCTACAGCATAACTATTTCTGGGGATCAGAGAGGTAGAAGAAATAAGAACTAAGGATTCCCAAAACAATATGCTTCAAATTCATTTTGTTCTATTTTATTTATTTATTTATTCATTTTTCTGAACACTAACTTGGAAATGTAACAGATATTGTTGTTCTGGAATTAATACTATTCACTTCTCTGTTCAATTTCCTAAAATAAGTTCTCAGCAGATTTTTATTAAAGTGGTAAAAAATACACTCATAGCTTAGATTTTTCTTAGAATTACCTCCCAGGAAGATGGAAAATGGCAAACCAGAAATAAGGCTCCAGAATTTGTAGATATTTATAATGCATTAGCATCCATTTTTTATTGTTATTATCTGGTGTTTAATCCCATAGTTCTGATATAACAAAGATGTATGATATTTAGTAGTACACTAACATACTAAACATTGATTACTGAAAAGTATATATAGCCTTGGATATATAGCTAAAGTCAGCAAAATTTTAACGGCTTACAAGGGTTTGAATATGATGCCTGCAGAGCATGAAATATAGTTTATCCATTTTCTCTAAAGTCCCTAGACTCAATAAAGAGATGGTTTAAAAAATCAATAATCACCTTGGAAAACAACAAGAGGAATCCTTGAGGATAAGAAAACTTTAGAAAATCCTAAGAGACAGAAGGCAAGCAGGGCCAGAACCAAATAAGGAAAGTTCAGTTCAAGTGTACATAAGAAAATATTGCTGCCAAATACAGAAAAAAGAGACTTATCACCCCTGACAGATGGATCCCAGTTACAAAGTAACTGATGTGTAATTTTTAGGGTGATTAATTGAGGCTTCATAGAAAGTAAATATACAACCTTGGAACATCTCTCAACATGCACTGATATGGTTTTGTGCCACTGGGTGATGGTGGTTGAGTTTAGCTCCCAGTGTGAACAGTGGATCCTGGTAAGCAGGGCAGTGTATTTAATGAGTAATGAGTGCAAATAAGAGAAGGAAGTATTCATACTCAAAAGATAAGCAGGTGAAATAACTTGCCAACTGTCACATTCTTCCTACCAATCTCTCATGAAGACAAAGTACCAAATGATGAACAACCCTACATGTATACCTCTACCTCACAAACATCCTCTGGGCAACTGCCAAACATTTAAGGAAAACTGACACCAGGAAAAGTAAAAACACTCAATAAATGTAAGGCTACCCTAAGGAAAGGTGAGGAAACATAGTAAAAAGTGAAAAGATAGCACACCTTAACATTTCATTAACTTCATAGTCTCAGAAAAATGTGAAAGAACATGGGGTTCACACAAAAGAATCAACTAATGATCAAAAATCTGAATTATGAAAAATGAAAAAACAGAAAAAGAACCTAGAAGGATATGTTAGAAAATCTTTACAAACAGGGAGACACAAAATACAGTATCACAGGATAAGTAAAATAAAATTATGGAAGAGAATGAAGGACTGATCTAGAAATTCTAAAATTATCTGCCATTTCCAGGAGAAAATAAAGAAAACGGTAAGGAGAGAACATTTCCAACAAAATAAAGGAAGAGATTTCCTTGAACTGATGAAAGACATGAATTATCCAAAAGAGATTCTCTAGTGCCAAAAATAATGAAACAAACACACACAGACACACCTATTAAACCTATTGTAATAAAATGTAAAACTACCCAAGAGAGATAGAAAATCATAAAATTTCCAGACAGAGAAGGACAGGGGAAAAAAATCTCTACAAATGAATGAGACTCAGTTCTTAGGTGCTATAAACCATTTCACCTTAAAATCCACAAATTGAAGTTCTAATCCCAATGTGATGATATTTGAAGGTTAAGTTTTTGGCAAGTAATTACATTTAGAGAAGTCATCAGGGTGGGGCTCCCATGATGATATTAGTGTCCCTAGAAGATGTAATGTAACTGCTTGACAATTAGGTTTTTATTATTATTATTAAGCTTTTAAGCTTTATATTATATATTAATATTAAGCTTTTAAGCGGGGGCATCCATTTCAAAGAAATAGTCCTCTCTCCAATAAACACATTGCCAGTTACACAATTTGATACAGACCCAGGCTCACCATACCCATGAAACTGTCCTTTTAGAAAGCCTGCCTGACCTAAATAACTGACCTTTTGAGTGACTCTGCTTTCTCCTTCCTGTGCTCTAATTCCCACTCTTGTGTTTTAAATTGACCAATGGAGTGAACCAACAAAACCTAGGCACCCCACTCTTGACCCAATAAAAGTAAAACTCCAGGTCCATGGTCTCTGTCTCTCTCCCCACAACCTTGAAGTATGGCTTCAGGTGTGCCATGTATCCTCCATGATATAAACCTGAGTTATAAACCTTATCTTTTAGAAGTTCCCTGGTGGTTTTTGCTTAGCTGTGCCTTGAAATCATAATAAGAATCACCCGATCTGGTCCAGCTACAACATTCCCAGCTCCAGCTGAGAAAATGTCAGTGGCGGCTCAACACAAGTAGAACATGGGGCTGGCCAAATTTAGAGCATAGCTCCTGGTTGAGTTTGCCAACAGATTTAAATTTTTGAACAAGAACAGCTTTAAATCTATCTGCACTAACTACAGCCTTAATGATAGGAAGATGTTTCAGACATGGGAGGATTCTGAAATGTCACCTGCACAGATTCTACTTAAAAATGTGATTGGAAGTAGAGAGTGGTTATAGTTGCACATTATGAATTCAATGAATGCCACTGAATCACAGAGTTAAAATGGCACGGTTTATGTTACAATTGTTTTTTACCACAATAAGAAAAATGTTATTAGACAATTAATTCTAACAAGACAAAATATGAACCCAGAAGGAACAAGAGAAATGAAGGAAGCAATGGTGAATAGTCAGTAAGATAATTAAATACACTGGTCTCAAAATATCTAGAGTGATATAGCAACAGTTAAAGACTGAAGGAGATTTAATTACCATAATGTAAAACCATATCTAATAAAGATACAACAAACTTCCTATGTGCTGAAACATAGTAAACACACTATTTTTTAAGCAGATGAAAGATACTGGGCACCTGGGTAGCTTAGTAGGTTAAGTGTTTGCCTTTGGATCAGGTCATGACCACAGGATCCTGGGATCCAGCCCCACATCTTGCTCCCTGATCAGTAGAGAGTCTCCTTCTTCCTCTGTCCCTCCGTGTTCTTGTGCTTTCTCTCTCTCACTCTCTCAAATAAATAAACAGATAAAGTATTAAAAAAAATAAAAATACAAAAATAATCAGGTGTTGAACCACTTCATAGTTGATTTTATACTGGCTATGTTCAATGGCTATTATACAGTACACCTAAAGATCAATAATCATAAGTAGCTAAATATGTGTGTATGTGTTACACCAAGTTCTAGATAATTTTCATTTTAAAGAAGAAATTCATTGAAAATTACAACTGTTTAAAAAAAAAGAAGAAAATGTTTTATGCAGGCAAATACAATTTGTTGGAAATTTATGGCCCCTTGCTATAAATTGACAAAATAGTCTCAAAATAGAAAACCTGAATAGACAAAAACTATAGGATGCATTAAAACAGTAATAAAAATTCTACCTCTTAAAAGTAAGCAGACACAGATGTTTCAAGAATAAATGATATCAAGCTCTCAAGGAACAAATAACTCCTACCTTATAAAAACTGTTTAGAACACAGAAATAAGGTGGGAAGCTCTCCAAGTCATTTTGCAAGGCGTGCATAAAGACAACTTTACTAGTGTCTGGGGGCTTGAGCAGAGACCATGAAGCTGGAGAGCACTAGTTGCCAGACTATCACTACAGAGCATGCTGAGATACTGTGACACTCATGGAAGTTTTAGCTCATAGCCCAACTTGAAGCCTTCAAACTGTAGGCAAGTAGATTGATCAGATGTATTCCCTAGTAAGAATAACTCTGGAGAGAACTGATGGTATACTATGGAGCCCCAGCCCTTCCCTAGCAGAAAGAGCTTCCAGTGAGCTTTGAGAAGCTTGAGGTAAGCAGACTGAACATTGCAGAACTCAGAATACTGGAACCTGCTTCTGGAAATTAGTGGGAGAAGGACTTTTGTGTTTCTCTGTGTGTTGAATGGACCCAAGAGCTAGTGCCAAACCTTACCCAGGCTGAAACTAATCACTGTCTAGCAAGACGTCAAGAGAACTGAGGAACTGTAAGTGGAAGAGGCTGGGTAGGAAGAGCTAATGGAAAATAGAAGCTTCCAAGTCCTAAGAAGCCATTTAGAGGAAGACAGATGACATCCGTGTGGCTTATCAAATATTGTGCATCTCCAACAGACAACAAAAGCACAACACAAGAGACAAAAGCAGAACTCAGCCATCACACAGATGGTCCCCAAACCAGATAATGATGAGCAAAAGAGTCATTTCAGACTTTGTTCTTTTCCTCATATCCTTGCTACTTCCTAGGTCTGACTCTGAAGAGGCCCAAAAGAGAGGCCAATTGGAGGAAGTGGAGATAGAGAAAAGAGAAGAGCAGGAGAAACTGGCCACAATCCCCTTCTCTCCTGTCTTGGCAACCAATAATGGAGGATAGCTTTGATTGAGGCTGGACTAGGCAAACAATCTGCTCCTAAATAATAATAGCTTGGAAAGTTAGGGGTTCTGTGCAACCATCACGTCTGATCATTTTTTAGTTCTGCTCCCACTGAGTTAGCTCCTTCAATACACTAATATTACAGTGTTAAACTAGTAACACTGTAAAGCGTGTTAGCAATACAAAATTAGGATAACACAATAAAAAGGAACAGTAAGAATATCTCTTAAATAAAATAATAATAAAGCAAATAGTAAAAGAGTAACTCATAGTAGCAAAGTAGGATGTATCCCCAGTAATAAAAAGATGTTACAATAACAAAATGCATATGTATATATACATATATATATGTGCATTCTACATACATACATTCTATACATATACATATAAGAATATAATTCTTTGTATTAATAAATCAAAGGGGAAAATATTATCCCAGTGCAAGCCCAATAAGTCTTACCTAAAGTTAAATAGTCATAATAAAACTAAATCCAAAAAAAATAGCATAGAAACTATGAAGTAAGGGGGCATCCTGAATAGAAAACATCAGCTACATTGTTATTATCTAAAATTATTTATCAATGTAAGAAATAAGACACACTCAAATTTACCACAGTAACCACTCAGAAAAGTACTGGTGTTCCCAGCCAAATGAATCAGAGAAGAGACTGATGTGGTTTTAAAGACTAAAAAAAGGTATACAACTGGCATGTTTATTTCAGGTGGTATAATTGTCTCCCTAGGAAATCCAGGCAAATGAACAACAAATTAGCAAAGGGGCTAGTTAACAATTAGATCATAGAAATCAAAAACTATTTCTTAAATAAACCTACCAATCACAAAAAAGAACAGAAAAAAAAGGCTTTTACCTGGTGACAAGACTATAAAGTACCTAGGAGTTAGTACAAATACAATAAAAAAGGACACAACTTTTTATAATGTAACTGAAGGAAATTTTTTGAAAAACTGAATTAGTGGGGTAGGACTGTGGTCATGAAGGAGAAGATGATAACAGCAATTACAATGCTCTCGTTAATCAATTCCCAAATATTATTCATAAAACTTGACAAAGTGATTCAAAAATGCTTATGATGGTTGTCACTGTTTTTACTTGCCAAATGATTATGAGATTATAAGAGAATCAAAGGAAGAGGGAGACATCTTATCACATCCCTGACTATTTGTTATATAAATTCAGTCGCTGTGGTATTGTACAGAAATGGACGAGGAGATTAATTAACCAGAACAAGTGATTCAGAAATAGACTTATATGTATAGGAATTTGTACAGTGGATAAAGGGGGTTTCAAACTGGTGAAGAAATGGTGGATTTTTCTATAGATAGATAAATAGATAGCCAGGAAACCTTGATATTCACATGAAAACAATAAAATTATATTCTTACCCCCTTTACTCAAATTCCAGATAGAAAAAAATAAACATAAATAGCAAAACTGTAAATATATTTTTTAAATATGATAAAATATGTTTATAACTTTTAGGGAAAAGGTATTTGTATATAAAACACATAAAACAAACATCATAAATTAAAGGAATCATAAATTCACCATTCTAAAAATTTTAAACTTCCGTAAGACAAAAGACAAATTAGCTAGAGTAAAGGTAAACAGTGTACTAGAAAAACACATTAATAATAAAATGACTCTCAGCTTTATTCTCTGGCATACAAAAAGACATCCCCCAAATCAAGAAAATACAAGCAAGCCAACAGAAAGATGAAAAGATGAATGATTTTTATGAACAGGCAATTTACTGAAAAGGATGTAAATATGTTGAGAACCTAAGAAAAAAAGACTGTAGTATCTAGATAAATGCAGATTAAAACCAGCAAAATACCACATTTCAAGTTGGAAAGTTTAAGCAGGCCTGCATGCTGCCCTTCTGCCCAATTTATTCAGCAATCGGGGTGAGTAGGGGAAATTTGGCGGAATATTTTTTCTTTTCTTTTCTTTTCTTTTTAATATTTCATTTATTTATTTGACAGACCGACCACAAGCAAGCAAAGAGGCAGGTAGAGAGAGAGGGAAAAGCAGGCTCCCCACTGAGCAGAGAGCCCGATGCAGGGCTCGATCCCAGGACCCTGAGATCATGACCTGAGCTGAAAGCAAAGGCTGAACCCACTGAGCCACCCAGGTGCCCCTGACAGAATCTTTTAAGATAAATCATAATGCTAAAAATGTTCCTGGCCTAAAAGCAGCCATTCATTTTTGAATAGTTACTTTCTAATGTGTACACAAGACACAAAACATCTATAAGAAACTAAACTGCCTCATAGTTTGTAATAGTGAAAGTTGAAAAAACAAAACAAACAAACTAACAAAAAACCTCTAAATACCCGGGATTGTGAAATTGTTTAATTTAACCGTAGTACATTCAGAGAACCATATACTGTATGGCACTTTAAAAGAATAAGATAGACCAACTTCTATTAGTTATATAGTAAGGAAAATATTTAATGTCCATAACAAAAAATACTTAAATAAAAAGTTACCCAATGATATTCTTTTATAAAGGTACATACATATATATGAACATGCATACAAAAAAAATATCTGAAGGGAGATACACCTAACAGATGATAGGTGATGATAAGTTTCCTTTAGGAGAGGAAGATTATGATGATATGGGCATGGTATCTATTATACTTTATTTATACTTGTCTCTTATATTTTCATTTGCCATAAAAGTCAACTTGTTACATGATAGCCATAGTGAATCAAAAGAGAAAAATTATTTGATCACCTTGAGTGATTTCACCTATTTTTTTTCATATTCCATCCCTCTAACCTATCATTAAGACCTCTTCCACATACATGTGTATTGCACTTATAGATCACCTGATATCCCCCTGCAGGAGAAAAATATGTTTATGCTTTTGCATTCTTGTTGATGTGCACATGCGAGGATATATTTTACATTTTTCAGAGAAGTGGTCATGTGTGTAAGTTTTGTGATACTCGGCCATAAATGAGTCAGTTAACACACGACATTTTTTCCCTTCAGTGATGCTGATATACTCTGTCATCCATGTATCGATCTATTATTTATAACATTTCCAACTATTTACCAAAAAAAAGTTTAAGCTTAGTGCGAACATAAACCATCATGGCCCCTCTAACATTCAGGGCATTCCATTCCTCTTTTTTTTTTTTTTTTAAAGATTTTATTTATTTTATTTGACAGACAGAGATTACAAGTAGGCAGAGAGGCAGACAGAGAGAGAGGGGAGGAAACAGGCTCCCCACTGAGCAAAGAGCCCGATGCAGGGCTCAATCCCAGGACCCGCTGAGCCACCCAGGCGCCCCCATTCCATTCCTCTTGTCCCTCCCACCTGCCCCTTGTGTTTTAGCCCAGAAATAGCAGTCTGTTGCCATAGTTGGGAGCTGGCTGCAGCAGGCCATTCGTGGAGACCATGTACTTCTGCCCTCCAGAAAACGGAGTGCCACTGGCACTTAAATGTGAGAGATAATCCATAGCAGGTAAGTGGTATGTAGGCAGAGTTGACATTTTGCCCTTTAAAGCCTAACTTTGAGCAACATCCGGACGGTAGAGAGTTCAGCACTTGCTGTTTCCAAGGACCCATCATTTTAATGCCTAGTTTAATGGCTAGTGATGAATCTGGGTGGGATTCCCTAGGATGGGAATGAAATATGCCACAAAAATAAATGTGAAGTCAAATGTGAACCTGTCCACCCCCCACCACCCGCCCAGTGCATAGGATTTTGGCAGTTCTCTTGTAAATTGGATTTAAAACTACAATCACGAGAATAGTATATTAATGCTGATCTAATGTGCAGGTGCGTACATGTGCAGATACATTTTACCCATCCAGTGAAAGATGAGATCTAAGAGATAACTCTGTGAAATGGCGTGATACATGAAGAACTCCGAACTCCAAGTTCGGTTTCTGGGGGGAATGATGAGAAGGGATAGATGAAAGGGTAGGCAGAGCCAGATGAAGGGAAGTCTTGTCTGCCAGGTTTCAGGTCTTGAGTTTTGTATTGAGATGATCAGTCTTTTGGGAGGAAGACTGCTAGGTACATAAAGACTTTCTAAGTGGTACCCCACAGAAATAGTCCTACAGGAATCCATTTCGAGATCCTCAAATTCTAGGTCCTTAATTCCCATGTAGTCTGTTTCTAAAGCTGCCTAAGAGATTTAGATCATAATCCTATTAATCCTTCCCTCATTTCAGCAAAGAAAGGTATAACCTTAACCTTAGTTGTGGAACAAAGAGATCAAATATGTTGGTTTTGGAGAAACTCCTTTAATGATTCACGGATATGACTTAAACATATTGGTCTTCCTATTTTTCCTTGCACATTCTGAATTCAAAAGGTCTATGCATTAGGGGTAACTGAACTCAATTCTCTTAAACCTAATTAAATTTTTGTCTAAGATGACCAAATTTCTAAAGATACATTAAATAAAATCCAAGGATTAAAAAAAGTGCATAATTCTTTAAGATTGGATGTATAATATTCAATAGGTGTTTAAAACCCATTTCATCAAAGTATGAACTATTTATTCCAATTACAGTAAGTCCCTATTTCATCTTACAAAACATTTAGTATCTTTATGTACCATTAACCAAAAAAAATTCTAAAATTATGATGAAATATTAGTTTTTGGAAACAACTCTTTGAGGGAGAATGAAACCAAAATATTTTGAAGACTTCTGTTTTGGTCTTCAGTGAAAAATCATTAAGGCAGGAAAAGGGTACTGAGGTGACATGGTAATTGCAGTTAACCTTGCAGGGTTGTGAGGTGACAGAGGAAGATCTATTCTGATATACCAAGTTTTTTAAAGTACTGCAAAATCTAAGAGTAAACCAGATTGCTGCATCTGCTCCTCCTTCAGGAGCACACCCTTCCCTTAGTTGATTAAGTGGAATATTTCTGGAGTTTCTTCTCTCCCTCTGCTCTTCCCTTCCCCTACCCTGGTTCATGTTCTCATTTTTTCTCAAATAAATAAATAAAATTTTTAGGGGGGCGGGAAGGAAGGCTGCTAGGTGGTTCAGTTGGTTAAGCAGCTTCCTTTGGCTTATGTCATGATCTCAGGGTGCTGGGACCGAGCCCATGTCGGGATCTCTGCTCAGTGGAAGACTGTTTTTCCCTCTCCCTCTGCCACATTCATGCTTTCTTTCTCTCTCCCAAAGAAATAAACAAAATCTAAAAAAAAAAAAAAGAATATTTCTTGAGCTTCTGTGGTGAGGTAGGCAAGTATGAACATGGCAGATCTGTGACTTTCACAAGAAGATCATGTAAATCAAATTCATTGTTCTTAATTATTCTTTTTAAATTGGAGTATGTCAACTTTGGAAGTCTTGTGGAAAGTGAACTTTTTTTTTAATTAATTAATTTATTCTTAGAAAAACAGTATTCATTATTTTTTTTACCACACCCAGTGCTCCATGCAATCCGTGCCCTCTATAATACCCACCACCTGGTACCCCAACCTCCCACTCCCCGCCACTTCAAACGCCTCATATTGTTTTTCAGAGTCCATAGTCTCTCATGGTTCACCTCCCCTTCTAATTTACCCCAACTCCCTTCTCCTCTCTAACACCCCTTGTCCTCCATGATATTTGTTATGCTCCACAAATAAGTGAAACCATATGATAATTGACTCTCTCTGCTTGACTTATTTCACTCAGCATAATCTCTTCCAGTCCCCTCCATGTTGCTACAAAAGTTGGGTATTCATCCTTTCTGATGGAGGCATAATACTCCATAGTGTATACGGATCACATCTTCCTTATCCATTTGTCCATTGAAGGGCATCTTGGTTCTTTCCATAGTTTGGCGACCGTGGCCATTGCTGCTATAAACATTGGGGTACAGATGACCCTTCTTTTCATGACATCTGTATCTTTGGGGTAAATACCCAGGAGTGCAATGGCAGGGTCATAGGAAAGTTCTATTTTTAATTTCTTGAGGAATCTCCACACTGTTCTCCAAAGAGGCTGCACCAACTTGCATTCCCGCCAACAGTGTAAGAAGGTTCCCCTTTCTCCACATCCTCTCCAACACATGTTGTTTCCTGTTTTGTTAATTTTGGCCATTCTAACTGGTGTAAGGTGATATCTCAATGTGGTTTTAATTTGAATCTCCCTGAGGGCTAGTGATGATGAACATTTTTTCATGTGTCTGATAGCCATTTGTATGTCTTGATTGGAGAAGTGTCTGTCCATATCTTCTTCCCATTTTTTGATATGTTTGCCTGTTTCATGTGTGTTGAGTTTGAGGAGTTCATTATAGATCCTGGATATCAACCTTTTCTCTGTACTGTCATTTGCAAATATCTTCTCCCATTCCGTGGGTTGCCTCTTTGTTTTTTTGACTGTTTCCTTTGCTGTGCAGAAGCTTTTGATTTGAACTTTTTATCCAATGCTTTTATAAAAAAAGGATATTCATTTTCTGGAAAGTGAGTACATTATTTTCAGGGTGAAAACAAGCTAACAAGCAAACAAAATTCCTGATCAAACGTAGGGTAAGAAAGAGAATCTTCCTTCCTTTCACTCTCTTGTCTGCTTTCCTTCCTTTTTTCCTCCTCCCTCTCTCTTCCTTCTAATTGCTGTCATTGTCTTCTCCTTCCTCTTCTTCTTTCTCTCTGTTTTCTCTTTCTCTCCTACAGTTATGTCTAAAAACAACTATGGATACCGGTTATCTTTTTGTAATTTCACATTCTGAGAACTTTTCCCTTCATTCAGTCTTCAGCGAGACCTCAGGACCTGACCTTTTTTGCTTACCCACATCTACCCACTGACCTTTGTCTCACATTTTCCCTTAAGCTCTTCTTTCCAGTTTATCTCTTCAGGCAAAGAAGAATGGCCGGGAGAAAGCTCAGGTGGCTCAGAGTCCCCAGTTGGAGCTCAACTCCAGACTGAGGCCTGTGCAGATGGGCCATGGACTGACCTCTGGAATGACTGACAATTACTTTCACCTCATTTTAATATTAAAATCTCTGCCCAAGGAGGAGCACAAGCTTCTTACTAGCATGCAATGTATGTAAAGACATATGTTTCCTTAAGGCCCATGCGTGACTCTAGGCCCTAGGAAAGATAGCTTTCCCTATCTAAATATTCATCCCAACCCTAAATAAAAGGGACCCATTTCCCTTTGCTTGGGGAGTCAAAGCTTTGAAATTTATTCCTCATGATCTCCTTGTTTGCTGCAAATAAAGTTTTTACTCTGCAGCAATTTATCTTTTATGTTTTCTACTTATGACTCACCAAAGAGCAGACTCATCTAGGTTTGGTTACAATCCCTCCCCTGCTGCATTGGGTGTTATACACTGATAAATTATTGAACACTACGTCTGAAGCTAATGATGTACTGTATGTTGGCTAATTGAATTTAAATTAAAAAAATTCCCCTACTGCCCACTTGCAGTATATGTAGGATATGTCTAGGAATTTAATGGCGATATTGCTAAAATCAAGTCTCTAGCTGCAAGTGTTAGGGCAGACAAACAGGGAGGCACAGCAGTTTTTCAGTAGCAGCTTCTCACTAGACACTGAGGTGCTTGTGGAGATCCACTCCACAACCTGCAGCAAGTGAGCTTTGTTAAAGAATTTTCAAAAGACAAAATTCCTGTCGGTTTTATTAGAACAACAACAACAAAAATGCCAGTTTTGAACCACAGCTTTTTGAGCAAACAATAAAAAAAAAAAAAAAGTGTTGTTTTAAAGCTAAAATTGGGAAGTGCTTCTGTGACCAATATCCTCTGGCATAAAAATGGAAAGGACATTTTTTTTTTTTATTGGAAACAATTGCAAAATTGTCTGAAGGCAATTGAAAGAAGAATGGAAATACTAGCAACTCCGGTTTTGAAGAAGTAAACAGATACATGATGAAGGCGTGACTGCTTTAGAAAATCAATGTTGAGTCAAAAGTTTGGGGTCTATGTTTTCTGTTTCAGTTTGAGTAGCTACGAATGGTTCTTACTTCCTCAAAGTATTTTTATCATTTAACAGATTCCTTCCTTTCTCATTCCCTCTCTCTCGGGAAATGTATAATTATATACGAATCACTGGTCATCTCCTGCTGCTACATTTTATATTTATAAACCTAAATTTTTGCTTGAAATTCAAAATTTTGTTGAAAATTTTGTTCAGCATGAACAAGCAAATATATGAGATCAAAACTGACATTTTTGCCTTGATAAAAATAATCATCTTAAAACAAGTCAAAGACGGCTGACCTGGAGTTGCTGGCTGACTTACCTGCTATTTCTTTGGTATCATGTTGTGTACATAAAATACAACTTTCTAGAGATAATTTTAAATATATTTTAAATAAAATTATTTATTTATTGTCAATCAAAAGCAAGGTTCTTATTCAAGGTAAGAATCAAAAAAGCATAAGGCTTAGACAAATCCACAAAAAAGCTCTCCTAGCATGCTTAAATACTTGATTAATAAATGTACCCATGTTGCATTTTGGGTGTCAAAGAGAAAAATGAATCTATCTGGCAGTACTTGTTCACCAAATGTAGACTCTATTAAAATCATGCTTTTGGGTGTTTAGGAAAAGATTCTGAAATATCATAAATAACTTGTGGGCAAATTATGTTTCCTTGTTTTGTACTTCAGGGGAAAAAAAAAAAAAAAACATCAGCCATGCAAATACTCTTATTTCAGTAGCCTAGTATCATCAAATAGTTAACTCCAATGTTAATGCAAAATGTCAGTGTAAATTGTCAGGGTTGTAAGGTAGTATATTAATGCTCATAAAAAGCTTTTATTATGTAGCATACAATACTGCACTGTCAATTCAAAGGCTTATTCTAAAGGAAGATAATTCTGAATTATATTTTTGTCTCTGTGCTGTGACAGCCTAAACTGAATATGTTCTTTGCTTTTCATTCTAAAAATGAAACTTATGTCAGTTCATCCGAGGGAGAAGAATGGAAATGGAAAGCATCGCAGGGAATTTAGGACTATATTATAGTCTTAATTAAATATCCATTTTGCCTCTAATGTGAGCCATGGTTTCCTAGCTGCACAGAAGTGGAATTCAGCTAAAGCAGAAGCTAATTTCCCTTCTCTGTTCCTGGAATGCCAAAGGCAGAACATTCAGCACCACATCAGGCAATACTCCCATAAAGCTAATAGATTTAGCAGAATTGAAAAGTAATGTGACCCCTGGAATTGAAAAACTTGCTGGCAAAGTAGAAATATCATAACCCTGGGATTTCCTAGTGTTGGTTCTACAGCCAGCTCTTAGGAGTTTGGAGTTGCAAAGGACCACCTGGTGAGACACAGGCTTTTCAGAGTAAGAACCCAAAACTCATAAACTTTATCACTTGGGTTCACAGAATGGTCTCTGGGATGACAGATGACTGAGGAAGGGAAGCCAGTTAGGAGTGATGACCGTTGAAAATTCCAAGGTAAATGGGGAAGAAAGGTTGTATCTGATAATTTTTGTGTATGTTTATAGGATTTCTTTCTTGCTCTGTCCCTCTCTTTTCTCTTAGAAAATGTGTAATTAAATACAATGCTACTGTTGATCTCCTGCTCGTTTTTATGTTCATAAGTATAATTTTTGTTTAACATTTAAACATTTATTGAATTACAAAGTCGCCATGAATAACCTAATACATGAGCTCAAAACTGACATTTTTGCTTTGAAAAAATTATTACCTTTAACCGAGTAGACCATTTCAGAAAGGTCACAAGTAGAGTCAGAGAATATGGGACAGAACAACATGACCCTACCAGTCATGGTAGAGGGAAGAGTCACCACATTTGGTAACTATAGGCTGTTAAGAACAAGTATGGAAAGGGGCACCTGGATGGCTCAGTGGGTTAAAGCCTCTGCCTTCGGCTCAGGTCATGATCCCAGCGTCCTGGGATCGAGCCCCACATCGGGCTCTCTGCTCTGTGGGGAGCCTGCTTTCTCCTCTCTCTCTGCCTGCTTGTGATCTCTTGTCTGTCAAATAAATAAATAAAATCTTTAAAAAAAAAAAAAAGAACAAGTATGGAAAGATGCCTGATTTTCAGCTTTCCAAATTAGGAAATGAATTTAATAATTCTTATATAATGGATTAGTTATGAATGTGCATATCTACATATTATTTGTACTACAATACTCATATTTGACCACGAAGACTAACAGATTCTAGCTATGTGTCTGGGTATGTCAGAAGAAACAGAAGGAGATTATTAACTGTAGCAAAATAGTTATAAACCCATCAGAGAAGATAGATTATAACACAGCAAACCAAAATTACAATCTAAGTCAGCATTTTAGTTAATAAACTTCTGCTAGCCCAAAGGAAAATATCCTCTTTGACTTCACCTTCCTTTTTTTATTTTTTTTTAAAGATTTTATTTATTTATTTGACAGAAAGATCACAAGTAGGGAGAGCAGCAGGCAGAGAGAGGGGGTGAAGCAGGCTCCCTGCTGAGCAGAGAGCCCTATGTGGGGCTCATGCAGGGGGACTCCATCCCAGGACCCTGAGATCATGACCTGAGCCAAAAGTAGAGGCTCAACCCACTGAGACACCCAGGCACCCCAAGACTTCCCCTTCTTAAAGTAAGACTAGGAAATGTTTTTCCTAGCACTTTAGACATGCAACATCCAGTTGTAATGAAATACTTCTCTTTGTCTGACCCGGTAATTTAGTGAGCTCCAAGTTAGTGCACTTTTAATCATACAAGTTATATTATTCGGTAATTGAGTGCATGACTAAAATGTGATTATAGAAAACGTACTATGTTTTACAAGCAAACATTTCAGATTTTGTTGGTCAATATCAGGGGTGCTTGATTTAAAAAGATCGATGATCTAAATTTACTTCCCTAATAATAACTATTAGATCACAAATTGTTTTGATTGAAAAGCCCTGCTGCTATTCATATAGGAATTATAATTTTTGGCTATGTCTGTGACATTCTTGTGATAAATATCTGACTTTAGAGTAGCTAATTATTATGATGTTCCCGTGGGTAAATATAATTATAAGCACATATATATTTTAATCATTTATGGAGGAAGAAATGGATATTAGTAATAAAATAAGTGCTACAAGAAAATATTAGCATAATAATTAGAACAGGGAAATTAGACACCATTCAAATTATTAATGATCATTCTCTGATTTGTTTTATTAATGTTTTGGATCTATTACTAACTGTGCCTTAATCAGGATACCTTAAAAGTAAGTAATGTTGGAACACACACACACACACATACACACACACACATATGTATTCATACATACACAAAGATGCAAATACAACTTTTTCAAAACTAAATATATTTTTATCGAAATATAGAAAGAAAAGATTATACTACCTAAATTAGAATTTATGCTTTATTTGCATACTGTCATAGATGTTATTTTAAGAAATTTGTTACTGAGTTTTTGCCTTAAAATTAATAAAATAAAAGTGGAGAATTCTGTTGGTTATAGCTGTAAGGGTGGAAAAGTTTTTCTTTCTTCCCTTCTTGGTTTTTTTTTGGGGGGGGAGGTGGAGGGCTGGCCTAATAATTAAGTGTCATAAAACAGAGTAACAGAAGAAAAAGAAATTTAATTCATACATATGGAAACTCATAGAAATATGAGGCTCAAAGAAGTGACCAAAGAAAGCAGCTTTTATACCTTTTAAACAAAGAACCAATAGATTAATGAAGAATTGTCAAGACAGAGAAGTTTGGGCTTGAGGTGGTAAATTAGTAAAGAAGTAACAAGGTTTGTTTATACAAACTTAACAGCCTTGAATGAGAAGGTTATCTCCTTCCCCACCTGGTTTGGGAAGGTACCTTCTTTCACGTGGGAGACTTATTTCCTCTTTTCCGGGGGACAAAGGATGGTGAGAGTGTCCTTTTTGTACAGGCTGTTGCTTATGTAATTTTAATTCAAAATGATTGGTATGCTAAAGAGGCATGAGGGGCAATCCTGAACCCCATCCTAGAGTCACTTATAAAGGTCAAAAGGGATGAACTTTACTGTTCTCCATTGTAGAAAACTGGCAAGACCATTAACTAAAAAAGAAATTAAAACATTTTTCAAAAAGCTGCATTTACATGGTAAAACCATCCAAACACTGTGTTTAATTTATGCTCCATTAGGTATGTGGGTTTATATGGCTATCTATTACATTCTTGAGACCAGGTCTAATAGCAGCTGCCATTTACAGTACCTAGGAGATACCGAGCAGTTTATTAAAGTGCTTATTTTCACTAATAGGAAATCTGATCACTAGCTCTTTTTCTAGTGTTATTAGGAAAGCAAAAATGCATTTTTTTCCTAGATGAGATTTAGAGGTAATTAATCTTTGTAGTAAATGTAGGTTTATCCTTATTGTATTAATATATCAAAAAGTAGGCTTTTAAAAAGTTGTTTAATAAAAGAAATCTACAGAAAGTGCAGAGAGGAATGTACACCTCACCAGGGATATGCCGCTAGGAGAACAAATTAACATCATGGACCCACACCCATCCATACCTTCAGGTCTTTGCTTGTCTTTTTCATTTCTTATAAGCAAAAACATTGAAATTGGAAAATAGAGGTATGCTCAGAAATCTAAATTTCTATACCATTTCTTCTGTACAGTTTATTCGGCTATTATCAAGCACAACATGACTTAAGGGAAATCAAATTTTATTTCTCTTGGGGAACAGAGGTTGGTAGGGGCTGAACAAAACAAATCTGTAGGACCTTCTTTTGAAATACTTTTGGAATCAGCCAAACACTCTGAGATACTCCATATACTTCCAATGAAGCCATGATATTCCAGAAAATCAGAGTGCACCATGAATTACTGTTATTGTAACCAGGGCCTGAGGGTCTGAGAGCCCCTGGATTCCGGGATCCCACACAGACCAGGTTTGGCCATTTGCCACTGGTAAAATCCAAAGGCAGCCACATGAGTGGTGGTGAAACAAGAAAAAATATTTTTTCAGTGAGGCCGTCCACTGGGAAAATAGTAGACTAAAGCCTCAAAGGGCTGAAAATACTTACAGGTTTAAGTAAGAAAACTGTGGGACAAAGATCAGTGGGAACTTGCAGGTGAGCTGTCAAGTTCAGGTTGATCATTGCCTTGAGGTCAATCTGGTGGGGTCTTGCTGGCCTCAGGGCACTTTTTTATTACTGGAAGGGGCAGTTTTGGTTCCTGTCTTGATCTGCTTTGCCCACAGGGTCTTTTGCCGAGTTAAAAGAAGCTGAGAGGAAGAGCTTCATCAGTTGGAGAGGACACACTAAAGTCTAAATGGAGGTTAAGTCCTCTTTGATGATCTAAATTGGAGTATCACATTCCTTCCAATGAATTTCCATAATATGGGAGATTATTTATAACCATCAACATCTATTGGCTATAACACTAATAAAATAATAATGGTGATGATAGCTATCATGTATTGCAAGCTTTTTATGTGCAAAATGTTGTGTCAAGGACTTTACCTGAGTCTATTGTCTTACTCAGAATACAAAACCTGTGGAACGTATTGTAGCCACAGCCAACTCCGATTTCATACTTTTGTTAATTTATCAATCCCCTTTTCCTTAACTTTTTAACTACCTCATTTTTCCATCCTGGAAAGGCTCAAAAATCAAAAGCCTTTTTCTTTTTTTGGTTTGATTTCCCCAAAACATGATTTACAAAAACAGCCTCTTGCAAACTATTTGTCATCCTATTTTGAGGATAATAATGGAGTTACATTGGGTACATTACAGCAACATGTACCCATGCAATTTAGAATATTCCAGCTTTTAAAATCCTCATCCATTTCTGCTTTCGCATGTTTTACCAGCCCTCCCCTCCTGGCTACTCTTCTCTTGGCTATTTTGCCTCTTGCATTTTGTTGTCCCTAGTCTTCTCATTTCTGCCTCAACTCCTATCTTTGGTCTTGATGTATGCCCATAAATTCAGAAGTACTTGAAAGTTTTGTGCAGAACAATTTACCTCTCTATCTACAATATATACATGCGTACTGAGGAACATTTTAAATGAACTTAAAAAATAACCAAAGCCTCCACCTGTACACTTAGAAAAATAAATGTATTTAATTCTGATATTAGCATTCAGTGATAAGATGGCTTGATCTGTATCCATTGTAAAATAAATCCATTTCTACATAAGCAGCCTAACACAGTTAGCTCCTCTTGGCTGCAGCTCAAACAATCAGCAGGAAATGTGGCTCCAAGGGAGAGTGATCAGATTGGCTGTTCTAGAATCACCCACCTTCCTGAGTGGGCTTTCTGAATATCCTCACTCTGCATGCATCTGGGATAGTGGAATAGACTTGGGCAGAGTTTCTAGGGCTTTGAAAAGTCTCCCTCTTCCCCATTAGGAGCTCTGAGATAATTTAATTGCCAGGTCTGCACCTACAGGTCAAACTGTTATGTACTGTGCAGTCACCTAGCGGAGGGCATGACTTGGACTTCAAACTGCAGGCCCTGTATCTGTGAAGCTATAGGGTCCTGGGGGAGGGAACTTTTCTCATGTATGCAGTGACCTCTGTAGCTCATCTGTGGCCTGGAATGGCTTACCTATTCTGTTCTTATATGTGCTCTCTGGTGGAGTGTGTACTCATTTCTTGTGTTTACTTGTAACTGAGGAATGACACTGGAAATAATTCTTATACTCCTTTGAGTTTCCCATATTTCCAAATACCTTCTATATGGTAGACACTGAGAATGATTAAATTAATTATAATATCTAAAATGGCGACCCTCTCACCTCCTAACTCTCTTCTCAAACCTCCTGTATCCCATGTATTTTTTGAAGTTCCTTGTGAGTGTGCCGCAAGTGCTCACATGCAAGCCCAGCAGATGTTGCCATTGTTGGGCTGAAAATTTCTTTGGGAAAGCTTCTTTTCCCTGAAGTATCATGGCATATTGTTTTAGGGCTCGGCCTCTACTCCTGGGTAATTAGGAAGTTTTTCCTCTCAAGTCCCAAGATCACACATCAGTGCCTTCTCACACTAAATCTTCCATAAAAGGATGTGCCTTTTTAAATTAAATTCCGAGATAGGATCTGGAGGTGTGCTCTGATGATAAAAGCACACTTGGAAAATTAGGTTCTCTCTAAAAATTCTATCTGAAGAGATGAGAGATGAAATAAATGTTTCCCATGACAATTTCCTGCTGCGAGCTCAGCGATACAGAGCGCTGGTCCTCAACCCTCATGGCCCCCGAAATTCACCCGGGAGCTTTGAAAACTTCTGATGCTCAGACCTCATCCCAGGCCAATTCAATCAGATGCTCTCAGGTGGAGCAAAGGCACCAGGAGTTTGTCGGATTTCCCAGGGATTCTAACATGCAGCTAAGCCTGGGAACCACTGAAGGATGTGCCCTTTTATTTGTTACACAATTAAATATATGATACATACCAGTTAGTAATGGAATGGAAAGAGTATGTATTATACTTCTGATATAATTGCCAAATTTTTTTCACTTTATTGAATCATTAAATTTGACCCGCAAATTTGTCTAAAAAATTCAGAGTGTAAGAACCTATTCAGCCAGAGCAGCCCCAACCCCAGTTGAACAGCCCTTTTGTTGTAAAACTTAAATTGACTTTGCCCACCGCCCCAGGGGAACTTACTTAAAAACAAGTCCCAGAAATGAGTCCCAGGTATCAAAGTCCAAGTACAAGGGTGGGTCAGGCCAGGTGGAGGTGTTCAATCAGTGGGGGCGCATACTGTCTCCTAGCTACCAAGGAGTATGGGCCCCCACCCTTTGGGAGCCTTTTGGCGCCAATCCTAACCAAGGTTCAAATGTCTACTAGGGTAAATTGTAATTCAATCGGTTATCTAGCATGACTGTGCAGCTTTCTCTGTGTATTACAATTTCGTTGACCACCTGTGTGTGGCCAGGCTCAACCACATGGCCTTTGCTCTAAAAAGTTAGTCTGGAAAGCAGGAGGGGTCGCCCTTTCTATAAGAGGCATGGCCCTGGCTGGCCAGTTTGATTCCAGATGCTTGGCGCAAAATAAAGCTTTGCTTGATCTTCGCTTTGTATCAGTCTCGCTCCTATAATCACGGACCCATTATTGGGGTACCCATTTTTTTGGGGACCCAACAAGAGTAAAGAAGCCTGTCTTAAGTATTTGCTCTTATTTAATATGATCTTATTCATATATGAATGATGTATGTACCACATATATTTTTATAAGAAACAGGTCTTTGCTCTTAATAGAGCTCAGCGTCCTGCCGCTTGCTTCCCACTTCATGTTATAATCTTCTGTGACATCACAATTAATTCCTGTGGAGATGATTATGGTGACACAGAGAGGATTATGATTTCAAGAAAGTGATAAACAGTAGGGACGGAATAAGGCCTTATTTTACTTCTCAAGGATTACTAGCTTGGTATCAGCCAAAACCCTCCAAAAAAAAGAAAAAAAAATTCCTACAGAATAATACAAAATAGTATAAAACTGTAGATTTCTTTCTCTTGTGAAAGGCAATTAACTCTTTGAACAGTTTTTGGTTGATTGCATCAGCTTAATTACTTATTTAAACCGCAAATGTTTTGTCAGCTCAATCACATATTTTATTAGCATTGCTTTAAATTAAGATTCCAAATGTACCTTATGATTTAGATTTATCGGCATCATCATTGTGGATATTGGCTACCTGTGAATGTTTATCTTTGCAAATACCTCTGACTTTAGGCCTTTAAACTGGCGATAAAATAAATTTGGCCTTCAAAGAACGCATTAATTACCATTAAAGTTATCAAGAATTGCGTGATAAAGCAAGTGATTTCTTTTTGTTTACATAAGCCCTAAAAAATTCGAATGAAGAATCTTCCAGTGCCTTTAATTCCATGGAATGATATTCAAAACATTATGTGCAAATGATCTACATTAATATTTTACTTAAACATTCATTATATTACTTGACCCACAATTTTTCTCCTGATATTGTTATCCAGGTACATGGATAGAAAGAAAGTACCATATATGGGGTGTGACTCACAGTCTTATGTCAAAAATGGCAGAAGTGGGAATAGCAGAGAAAAGGATCAAGGTTGACTATGAAACAACATCATCCCCACCTGCATTTACCATCTAATGAGGGTTTGCCAATAAGGATAATTTGGGTAGCTATAATTTTTCAGAATTTTTATTTCTCTAGACTTTTCATAGGAGGCCCAACAAAACATATAAGGGGACACAATCTTTTAGCTCCATCCACCAGGAATTTAAATAAAAATAGTTTTAAGCTCAGTGGAGGTGTTTTGTTTTGTTTTGTTTCAAATTTCTCCAGGCAAGCATAAATGTTATCTAATAGTTTTACAGAATATACTCAGGCCTGAAGGATTCAAAATCGTCTACTTTGATTTGGAGAAACTCTTAAGTTGTTACTCCTAGAAAGCTCAAATGTGATAATCAATAAATGGTTAATTTTTTTCACAGTTTTGGCATTGTTCTTGAGACAGAAAATAAAAGCAAAATGAAAAGTTTATAAACAACTTAACCTGTAAGATGGTATTTTGTGAGGCTATCTTTTTAAGTAGGAAGAACTTTCTTCATAATTACCCAAACACAATTTTTACTCTGAAAGCTTTTTAGCTTTGAAAATTTCCTAAATTATAATTAATTGATTTAAATCTTGCCTTGATGAAAGAATCCAACCAGATAAGATTAATTTCTTAGTCTCTAACTATCTAACTTACCCAAGAGGCTATTCCAAAATACTCAGCACTCAGACCCCCATTGATTATAATTTATATAAATGATCTGATTCTCTACAAAAGTACTAAAAAAGTACAATAGATACACAAAGCAGTGGGCTGGTGGGAACATACAGAGCAGACTCTCTCCACGTGAGCTATTATGAAAGCTGATTTAATTATTTCTTTTCAAAGTTTAATATGCAAAAAGTTAACTTCTAGAAATATTCAGACCATTGCCAGATGGCTATGAAAATTGTTTTTCATTAAATTGGACTGTTCAAATTTTCCAGGCCCATGAATCCAAAGACAGTTTAATCATAGTCAAGAGGGAATTGTAACTCTGGAAAACTAAGCAGAACCCTCCAGCCAGGGCTATAATGATAATTATAATGAAATAAGACCCCATGATTGGGAATCAGCCTACAAGAAGGTAATTCTAGCCATCCAGAGTCTGGCATGAGAGGTTTATCAAAAGCAAGACCTGAGAAAAATTCCTGAATAGTCTACGGCAGAAACTGAAAGAAGAATCGACTTTCCTTAGAAGAGAGGTACAGGGTGTCATCCCTGGGTTGTATATGCCATTGAGTTAAGATTATGGTTTCTCACTTAATATTCACTTACCCAATCAAAGGAGCATTTATCAAATATTTTGTTCATCATGCCAAGTTTAAATACAGAGTAATGTGACTGATGTTGAAAATAATCCTTTTGATGAGTGATGTTTTCACTTGGATCTTCATAGGAAGCTTTCTGGGACGTGCCCCAATCATCAGATGACTGTGGAAGACCCTCTATGCAAAGCATCTTCACAATCACTTCCTAAACTACTGAGGATAATATACTCTTATTTCAGATGTAGACATCTCAAAGCGCTATGACTGAATTCAGTGGGTGGAGGAGCTAGTTGAGAATTTATAGTTAACATAAGAAATAGAACACTTCCAGGCTACTTAACACTTGCATAGTAGTGTGATATAAATGGAAGCCCCCACAATACTGCCACATCATGATGAGAGTGTAAGATTCTTTGCTGTCCTGCTGCAGTGGGGATATTAAATGGTTTTGCTTGGGGTTTATCGTGACATTCATTTTTGTACAAAAATTAGGGATCTAGTTTTACATAAAGAAGTCTAAACGAGAAATGAATCTTCCCACCAACTAAAGATTTACACAAGTCTGATGCCTTCCCTTCATTTGCAAATATTAATCGCATAGATACCCTAGAGCTGATACATTTTTTTTCGGTTATAAATATAGAGTTAAGATAGATTCATTTTAATAACTTCCCAGATAATGCTGGAATTTTGAGGGCATTGGAGAGATACACAGCTTTCCATATACAATTAAGAGTGGGTACTTGCAACCAATACCTTCAATGAGTAGAGACATACAGGGCACCAAAGCAAGAGGGATATATCTTACCTCAGGAATATTGTGAGATATAAAGAAAGCACTTCTGATATTAACAGAAGTATTTTCTTAGCTCTGCTGGTTAAAAGTCCCTAACCCTTGGGGAAAAAAAAAAAAAATCAAATCTAACAGAAACTGCTATCCTTCAACATTCCTACATATCGATATATAACAATAATTCTCATTTAAAAATGTGATGCAGTCATTCTCAATACATGTCTTCAGTTACTATAAATATGCCACAAACGGGAGTAACCCACTGTGTGCTCAAGTCAAGTTTCTGGGCATTGAGTTGTGGACAGCATGGTAAACTTCCGCTTATATACATCTGACTGAAGGAGACCTATTTTAACTAGCGGCTGGACATTAATGTATATGAGCTTAAATTCAAAAGAAACTCTAGCAAAGGGATGAACTAGAACTGATAACAATTTGCTGATTCCATGAGTATGTTTCTATTTGTTCTTTTCTGAAAGAGATTGAAATAAATACTTCATTTTCTCATGTAAGTGTACTCAATTATTAAATGTCCCATTAGAATTTGTCAGAGAAGAAAAAAGAGAGAGAGAGAAAAATTTTCCTAATGGTGATTTTAGATTTAGAATTGAGTAAAGCCTTACTTTAACTAAAAATGATTGCTCTCTTTTCTGAATTTCATTAGATAAAAACCAGGAATGGGTTATTCTACAAATAAAATAAGGCTTACTAAAAATATTTTTGCATATGCAAAATGCAAAAAATGAGTAAACAGTTGGATTTCATACCAGGTTATAGTATTCTTTGGGTACTTTTCTATTCCCTTCAGAAGACTTAATAGCTACATATTCTGTACCTGAAGAACACTTCACTCCTACAAAAAACAATGAAGAAAGCTAAGATTATTGAGCAATGCCTAATGCCAGCTCAAGTGCACTACAGACATTATTTTATTTAATTCTGACAACCACACAGTGAGGTTGAAGCTCTTGTTATTCCCATTTATTCAAAGTGACTTGCCCAAGGACACTGTAATTAAAGTCAGAGCCTTTAAGTTCTCTGTGCTACACCTTTAAACTTAGCAAGAATTATCAACTTGCATTTTAGCTAGCTTCTTTCCTGTTTCTTGAATAAAATTAGACTGCCAACTCTCAGAGGGGAAGATTTTATATTATGCTTCTCGGCATTCTTAGACTCTAACAGCTCCTGGCTCTAGTGCTCAATGAATGAATAAAGAAATGTTGAATGCATGAATGAATGGATACTTAAAAACAATTAAATCACCTTTCAGTCAAGGCAACATTTACTGTTACTTTTACTTTTTCGTATAGATGTTTTAGTGCTTTAAATCTTTGCAGGAAAACACAGAAGGCTCATATTTTTGCTTTGAAAATAGTTGAATGGTCTCAAAGGTACAAAGCAAAATGTTATCACTCGATTTGAGGATGATTTGTTTTCATTTTGTGATTATTTGGAGTCCTTCCTCAGAGACAGCTCACAGGCTGGGAGGCTAGAAGTGGTTATCATAACCTTGACTTCAAAAAGTACTAGGGAGGGACCTCTGGTAGTTCATCTAAGTGGCAGGGGTCATTAATAGGTTCTTTGACCTACACAGAGTTAACATTTTTCTAGTAGCATCCAGTTTAAACCAATTTTCTCAGCAAAGAGTGGGTACCTTCATGGCTGAACCCCACATCAGGTTTTTGCACTCTTAGTAATGACAAAGACCCTATGGATCCCTCTCTGCATGGTCCAGTTACAGAAAACTCTGTTCCGCACTGTGCAGTCATGGGTATTGGTTCACAGAAATGATGGAAATGGTTTGATCATGAATAGTTCTCAAAGTGCTTTAAAAGGGCGCCTGGGTGGCTCAGTAGGTCAAAGCCTCTGCCTTCAGCTCAGGTCATGATCCCAGGGTCCTGGGATTGAGCCCCGCATCTGGTTTTCTGCTCAGCAGGGAGTCTGCTTCCCCTTCTCTCTCTCTCTGCCTACTTGTGTTCTCTGTTTGTCAAATAAATAAATAAAATATATATATATATTTAAAGGGCTTTAAAAAATTCTTACCTCTTTCTTAGGACCATTAAGATGGTGACCTTTAAATGATTTAATATTTGCAAAATACCTGAAGTTCCCTGAAGTACTAAGTAAATATGAAAATCACTGACAAAGAAGTCAATATATGTAAATGACCCATTTAAAAAAAAAAAAAAGCGTGAATTAGGCACAAGAGAGGCTGTTCATGTACCTTACTTGAACAGAAATTGTAGAAACTATTCCTAGACAGGATTCTTCAGTTTCAGTTGTTTTTTTCAAACAACCACTTTAAAAAAAAATTTTTTTTAGTGGTTTCGAATTGTTGATGATAAAAATCTACACACAGAAATAACATTGACTCTGCTATGAGATTAATTTTCAAATATAATTTTCAAATATAATTTTCAAATAATAAATTTCCTTTGAAATGATGCAGGTATTAAAGCACATCACTCAGCAAGGGTGGGGACATAACAGCCACCAAATATCAACCTTGATGATGACAGTTTATTTGGAATTCTTTGTTTATCCCTAAGGTTGGCAATTGCTCTACACCTCTTGATATTGAGCCTCATTTGTGAGTTACAGTAATGGGGACTATTTGTCACAGCCCAGGAACTGCTTCTTGAAGGGATGCTGAAAGACATACAAAGCTAGAACAGAGACTCAAAAGTCTGGATGTTTATCCACACTCCATTCAAAAACAATCTCAATGATTTTTGATATAATATTCTGACAGTTCCCATTTAGATCTTGTTTGAGAGTGCAAGGGCAGAGGCCATGAAAAAAAAGTAAAGTAAAAATGTGGGCTGGGAAGAGTAAATATTGAAACTTTATGAGCATAAAAGATTCAAATTAAATTTGTGATGAAGTTCTGGAGAGCGCCTTGATGTTAACTCGAGTCAGCTATCACGGTAGCAAAGCCACTGATTCCTTCTGCCTGCAAAGTGCACGTGTGATAAGGTTCACTAAGATCCTTGTCCATGCAGACTCTCCTATTTCTCAAGTCTCTAACTAGATGGAGTATCAGAAGGGAACTTCTTTTATCCTTTTTCTCTTGTTTGTTTGTAAACAAGTTCTTGTCTTCACAAGTGAGATTAAAACAGCACAGAACATGCCCAGCAAAGACAAGCAAATTCCTTCATTTTCCTGACTCATCCTGTCCTCTTGGTACTGCTGAAGCTTCCCTTCCTTGCCCAGAGCCCAATGCTCACTCCTTGTTCTAATGAAGATAAAGGCACACCCTGGGTTTGGGAAGGGAAAACTCTGTCTCTATATCCAGGTTCTCTTCACAGCTGTGTGGATATGTGGGAATTCTTAAAAGGGTTTGGTTGTTTCTTTCCTTTATTTATTTATTTATTTTTAAAGATTTTATTTATTTATTTGACAGAGAGAGATCACAAGTAGGCAGAGAGGCAGGCAGAGTGAGAGAGAGAGAGGGGAGGAAGCAGGCTCCCTGCTGAGCAGAGAGCCTGAAGCAGGGCTCAATCCTAGAACCCTGAGATTATGACCTGAGCCTAAGGCAGAAGCTTAACCCACTGAGCCACCCAGGCGCCCGGTTTGGTTGTTTCTTGTTAGACATTCCAATACTTTACACAAACTAACACTGATCCAGTGGAAGGACCTGGAATTAGGAGGTGAGCTCACTCTCTGAGAAGGAAAAATAATAGGAATCAGACCATAATGTATATTGCTGAGGCACTTAGCTTAAGAAGTGGTTTGTAAATATCAAACTGGAAAAGTTGGGAAAAATAGCATGTGTTTGACCCTCAGTAGAGGAAGAAAAATCATTAATTAATTATCTGTTTATTTTTATTGTCACTGTTTTATTTTTTCTGCTTCCTCCTATCTCCCAGATGTTAGAAGATTGCCTGACACATTATGGTGGTCGGTATCATTTGCATTAATAGAATCCAGGAAATCAGTAATAAAATCACAAAGACTAGCATCTTTATATAAATATAGAAAAGTAATGAAGGACAGAGCTAAAAAAGAAAAGCAAAGGATTAGTAAGAATAAGTATTCAGCTTCATTAGTAATCAAGGATATCTATCTATATTTGTATATGTAAATAAAATATACTTTCTCCTTATCAAAATAACATTGTCAAAAATACTAATATAATTTTGATGAAAATGTAGCAAAATTACTGGTTAAAAGGTAGATTCTGAAAATATTTAAAAAAAAGGTAAATTCTGGGACATAGTAATGCTCCCATTTAATCCTAAATCTTTAACATATGCATCCCGTTGATATAAATTCCATTTCTAGGAACTTATTCTGTGGTAAAAAAAATAAGTAAATAAGACATATATACATATTCAAGGCTATTCTTTCCAAAAATATTCATAATCAAAGGAAATTAGTGTTGATATAACCTGAATTTTTATCAAAAGTGTTTGAATATATAGATATGGACATTGCTATATACAAAGCATAATGCATATTAATCAATGTCACTAGATGTTAACAATCTACCATTAAATCAAAAAGAGGTTTACAAAGTTTGTTATGTGAAAAAGAAAGATGCAAAAATTTTTAATAAACTATCAATAGAGTTGATATTTAAGTGTTTGACACAAAGGGGATTTCACCTTGATATTTTCACATTCAGTAAATGCTACATTTATAATGTACATTTTTTTAAAGACTTATTTATTTATTTGACAGACAGAGATCACAAGTAGGCAGAGAGGCAGGCAGAAAGAGAGAGTAGGGAAGCAGGCTCCCTGCTGAGCAGAGAGCCCGATGTGGGGCTCGATCCCAGGACCTTGAGATCATGACCCGAGCTGCAGGGAGAGGCTTAACCACTGAGCCACCCAGGCACCCCAATAACGTGCATTTTTATTGTGGGAAGCATATACCCTCATAGAAACTTGAGAACTCGAAAATCAGTCATGCTTATTCCAATCTAAAGAATCTGTTAAGAAAAAAAAATGCAATTCAAAAATTTAGAAAAGAAGATTCAAAGAACAATGCATTTGTATGTATTTTGGTCTTCTGAATTCACTCTGACCATGCACATAATTAGCTTTAGATTTTGCTTAGATTTAGTATGACAAGTTATTTGAATATCTTTATCAATAAGGTTTTCTGATTCTTTGTTCTATTTGTGGGCTCCTGCCCAGGAGGAAATGGTTCAACTTATGTATTCTTTTACACTTAGAGTGAATATTATTGGTCTTCTGTGAATTTTGCCAGAACTTACCAGTACACTGGACGAACTAAGCAAATTGAGCTTCTGATCTGTAAAGGGAAGGACGTTGGTGGCCCTTTTATCACCAGAAGGCACTGTCAGCCTCGGAGGCCCTCCTCTCACATGGCCAGCAGCCCAGAAGAGCTTCCTGCAGCTTTTGCTTCAAATGGTGTAACTGGGCCATTCTTGCAGCTTCAAAATCATTGGGTAACAGGTGGCCCTTACATGTACACTACTGTAGCATACATAAAAGGCATAAAACTCCTCCTGTGATGATTCTTGTCCCCATGGCTAGCTTTATTCCTAAATATATCCTGCCCAGTTTTAACAACTAGTTGAATCCCTTATTCACCATTCTTATGACTCCTGCAGCCAGACTTAACCTCTACTTTCTGCTGTGCAACTTTCTCCACTAGGCCTTTCTTCATTAGAAAGTCAGGTGATGATGAGGCACCTGGGTGGCTCAGTGGTTAAGCCTCTGCCTTCAGCTGGGGTCATGATCTCAGGGTCCTAGGATCAAGCTCTGTGTCGGGCTCTCTGCTCAGTGGGGAGCCAGCTCCCCACTCTCTCTCTGCCTGCTGCTCTGCCTACTTGTGATCTCTCTTTCTCTGTCTAATACATAAATAAAATCTTTTAAAAAAAATTAAGAAAGAAAGAAAAGAAAGTCAGGTGATGGATGACCTGTATTCTCAAATTTCACAGCACACAACCTTTGCTCCACATTGCATGGGTACATGGTGGTTTCCTTCGCTCTCTGCTGCTAGATTCTGATTCCCTATAAGGAAAAAATCTATGTCTGTTATGGGACTTAGTAGGACAATGACAGACATTAACCACTCAAAAAGTATTAATATAAGAATGAAAGAATGAATGAATGGTTGAAAAACAGAATAAATCAATGGTAATACAAAAATAAAGAGATTGCTTTTTCTTCAAGGATGAAATCATTGGGGCATTTAGTGACTCCTTCTAACTCTGATTTGAGGAAATAGTACTGTAATTATGATGAAAATAAGGTAATCAACACTTCTTTAATAAACGAAATGCATCATTTTTGACTTCCAATGTTTTAGAATTACTGTATCTTTTAGTATAGTCATTATAAATGTTTTAAGCGACAGAATCAAATTAAAAAAAAAATCAAACAAATCCTGAACAGATAATTAACATATTACTATGCCCTAGCCATTCCCTCTCTTTCTGTTCCTTGTCTTACTTTCATGTCACTTACTATAAATATTTCCTTGGACCCTAATATGTGTCAGGTGCTATTTTATGAGTTAGGGATAAACAGTGAACAAGATAAAAAAGGTTGATGGCTTCACAGTGTCTATGCTGGAGGATATGGAGAGGCAATCAATAACAAATCAATAAACATATTAACAATGTAATTTCAGAACAGAGTAAATAATGGAAGGAACAATGTACTATGAGGTATAGAACTGAGGACAAAGGGTGTTTCTAAATTAGAATCTGTGGTTGGGAAGGAGCTATCCAGAGCAGTGATAATTAAATTCTTCACCTGGACGACAGTGGGTCTAGAAACTTCTTTTTGTCTGCTTGATCATGCCTTGGACTTCCTCATCTCAAATCCACACCTACTTCAATAATCTCTAAAAAACAGTGTTATGGCTGATTGAGAAAGAACTCCTCAAAGATGGAATTTCCAGATTATATTTGCTCCTTATTTCATGCATCTTCCCTTTGCTGTTCCATTCCAGGCTTGACATCTGTCTTGACATTCCTAGATACATTTTTTTTTTTCCTTTCCACCAGTTAATCGGTGACATGTTTGCTATTATTCAGTGATTGTGTCAGACCCATGGGCTCAGTGGGGTTCTTGTTTTCTTCATTTGTATTTCTCATCAAAAAAAAAAAAAATCGAAAGAAAACAAAGCTGATGAAATTGATGAAGCAAACTGCAATTTCTCCAGCTTCAGAGAAAATGTTCCTTCAAATTTCATAGACATTTGGCTACGTCACATCTCTTAAATAAAATTAACATTTTACACCTACCTTGTGCAAGATATAAATAGGGGCATCTCTCCAATAAAAAGTATATAAATAGTGAACTAAACACCTTGGCATGTCACATGGGGTAAAATATTATATGATTTTATTTAGTAAGCATTTTCTTATTTTTTATGTTCATGTGATGTAAAACGAAGATTTTTAGTTGGACAGAGATGCTTCTGACAGCCTAACTCTTTGTAATCTATTGATGTGACCATAAGGGAAACTCGAAAGAGAAGGCAGAAGCCAAGTACAGCAAAATGACATCAATCCAATGGCACATTTTCCATTGCTTTCAATACAGTCTCTGTTGTCACACATCGCATCTACTCGCACACACACAACAAAGCAAAGCAAAACACAGAAACAAAAATATACATGTAAGAACAGGAAAGACACACACCAGTGATCCACAGGTTTGAAGAGTTTAAAGCATAGCTTCTTATTTTAGCTTAGAGAACAACAGTAGCTGTCTTTAGACCACTATTATTTTATAAGTGGAAAATCCCTTGACGATATCTTCAGCAGCTTCTAGAAGAGCCAAGAACCTCCTGCCATCCCAACTCTGAACACTTAGAGAATCTTGCTTCTTCCCTTTCATTTGGCAATGAACCTCTCATTACCATGTCTGACATCTCGACTACTAATATTGTAAGGGGTTATATATAAATGGTTCGCTTCCCTCAGCCGGTCTCCGTTATTTATTTTAAGAACTCAGAGGATCAGAAAAGCTAGGTTCGCATTAATTGATGTTTCTCTATTTCCTTGTCAGTAATTCAACTGCTTGAATACAAACATACAAATACGTATATAATTACAAGTTTTTAATAATTAATTAATAAGAACAACAAAAGGTCAGGGAAGTCTTACCTAAAGAAGCTAACACTTGAGACCAGGTAAGCAGTTGGGGAAAGCATGTTTCAGGTAGGCTGAAGAGCATGAAGTAAAAGGAATCCCAGGGTAGCTGGTGATCACAGACCAAGAGGGAATCCTGGAGGGATAATCTAAAAGAGAATGCAGAAACCAAGTGCAAGTGTTCGTAGGATACACAGATTTTGTAGATAACATTGGGATTTTATTCCCAAGTGTTAAAAGGTAAACTGAGGTACATTAAAATAAAATTGAGGAATTTTATTTCCGCAAACATTAATTCCAATCAGGCAATACAAAAAGGAAGTAGGACAGCTCCACCCATCAGAAGCTAGGGGCCTGGGTTTTTATAAAGAAGGTGGGAAGCAAAGCAAGGAAATTACTAGTTTGGCTATAGCTGAAGCACTTGCATTATTTGTGAAAGTGTAGCTGGCCGTTGGTGACTGGGTCTCTTCTTAACCTTGAGTTACTTGCATGAATTGTCTCAGGCTTAGGTTTTGGCTTACTTATGAAGGGGACCAGGCTGTTCCAGCCACTTTAGTATAATGCCTCCTTGAACACAAACATAAGGGAAGCCAGTAAAAGATATGATGGTGGAGAGTAGAATGTTATATGTTGATAATGCCACCTTGTTTTTTCCCTTGACCCAAGGTCTCATGATTCCCTTCTTTTCTACATTATTTCCAGGTTAACCAACTTGAAACATAGTTTCTATTTCTATTTCACTTTATTCAGAATTATAATCATAGCCACTGCTCTTGATGGGGAGCTTGCTGTGTGCATCTCACAGACATTATTATCACAGTCATTCTTTCTGGTCACCATAAAACTCTGGTGATGGGGGGATTAATACTGTCACTTTAAAGATAAGGAAACTCAGATCTGGAAAAGTTAAATAGCTTGCCATAGTTACCCTGGCTTTGCCGACTCTAAAGCTAGGCGGGAAATATTGTCTACTATTTTCCACAAACCACACTCTTTCCCTCTTGCCACCTCAATCACATATGAGCTCATAGATGTGTTCTTTAAAACCTATCTGACTAGGGGCGCCTGGGTGGCTCATTGGGTTAAAGCCTCTCCCTTCGGCTCAGGTTGCCTTTGGATCAGATCATGATCTCAGGGTCCTGGGATTGAACCCCACATCGGGCTCTCTGCTCAGCGGGAAACCTGCTTCCCTTCCTCTCTCTCTGCCTACCTCTCTGCCTACTTGTGATCTCTGTCTGTCAAATAAATAAATAAAATCTTTAAAAAACAAAACAAAACAAAAACCTGACTACACATACCCATATAGATCTCCCCGTATTTCCATCCAAAACACTTTCTTTTATTTCCTTTATCCATTCATCTTCAATCATTCACAACATATAACATATTTATTCTACCACCATCAATGGTAATTTACTAGAAAGGCCATTGGTTGGCAGAAAAGTTGAGATTTAATCCAGAATCTTTCACTTAGTGGACCTGAGCCTCCAAAAGGTATTTTTAAAGTCAGAAGGGTAATCTTAAGCACACCTACCCTCCAAGAATGGAGTGAAAATTAGGTGAAGTGTGGGACATGGAGATTTTCTTTTTACTCTAAAGGACTATGTATATGTACATTTTATTTCATATCTTGTTTTAGACTTCTTCCTCAGCCAGAAATGATTCCCCTCACCCTCCATCTGTCTAAATGCAACCTCCCAGAATAAGAGTAAGGGAACACTATGGAGGCAAAAGCTTCTCTCATTGATCCTAAATGCCATATTCCTTTTGTGCACCCCCACGTTCGTACCTAATTAAGAACAAATTATTTTTTTAAGATTTTATTTATTTATTTGACACAGAGAGAGAGACATCAAGAAAAAGAACACAAGCTTCCCGCTAAGCAGAGAGCCTGATGCAGTGTTCCATCCCAGGACCCTGAGATCATGATCTGATCCAAAGGCAACCACTTAACTACTAAGCCACCCAGGCACCCCAAGAACAAATTATTATATTTTCTTGTGTTTTCCATGTGTGTAGATCATGCTTGGCTGTCACTGATGCAGAATTAGTAGAAGGATCACATTTTCTACTACCTGTATCTCCCCATGTCCGCCATGGTACTAATAGAAGAGCAAAGTCTAACAGGCCCAGGCAGCAGACAGACCTGGTTTGGAATTCTGACTCTGACACGTAGCTGGAGAATCTTGGCTAAAATTCAGGCATTCTCTCCTTTTTTTCACCTTTAAAATGGGGTTATTAATTACATCTTCCTTTTTAAGTTGTTGTGAAATTTTTAAGTCAAGAAAAGCATGAGTAACACAGGTGGTTGGCTTCCTTTCTATTACCTATTATCATCCTTCTTGCTGTGAACTATTATAGTGCCCCATATATTTTTGCATACTTCATCATCATCAGTTTCCGGGAACTTCAGTTAATGTGCATTTGCTAAAACAATGAAATATATCATCCATTCTTTAGGACTTCTGTATGCAGTATATCCAATTTAAGCAATTGGACTAATCAGATTATCTATGATAGCTATTTCCTATCAGCCTAAGATAACTCCTAGCCAGGTTTCATGAAGCCTTAAATGAAAGAAGCTGTACTTTTTTTTTTTTTTGGTCAGCTGATGATGCCATTTCACACAGACTAAAAGCAATGTAATTTACTTTTGATAACTTTTGTCAGTTGCACTCATGGTATTTTTGCATATTTAATAATTTTAAAGGTCAGCACATATAGAAAGGTTTACTTTTCATGGGATATAGAAATAGCGCAGCTTCAGAAGTTGAGTTGAAGAGTGTATTAGTAGTTGATTTGCTAGAGATGGATAGTGTTTGGAAGAGCATGTTTTGTTTTTTTTTTTAAGATTTTATTTATTTATTTGACAGACAGAGATCACAAGTAGGCAGAGAGGCAGGCAGAGGCAGAGAGAAAGAGAGAAGGAAGCAGGCTTCCTGCGGAGCAGAGAGCCCGATGCGGGGCTCGATCCCAGGATCCTGAGATCATGACCCGAGCCAAAGGCAGCAGCCCAAACCACTGAGCCACCCAGGCGCCCCTGTTTTTTGTTTTTTGTTTTCCGAATTGGTGAACAAAAGCAGAGTATGGAATTCCTCCCATGTAACTATGTGAAGAGTGCACCTGCAAATGATTCATGTTGCCATCTTTAATCTCTGAACATTTCTAACTAGATATTAATTAGTGTGTCATGTTAAATTCATTACACACCTTATGAATATCTTCAATCCTCTTACCATAAGTAAATGATATAGAAAATTTGAGGGATACAATATTAAGTACTTTGGACAAAGAAGACTTTGGAAAACACTTTCTAATAAACCTGCATTCCTTTGGAATTATATGAATAAATGTAATTTAAGAGAGTTTAAGACTCTTGTTGACATTCATGGGATTAAACTGACTGGTGGATTTGAGAATGGAGCGTTGTTAAAGGACGCTGTGAACATAACTTGGCCTTTAGCTAATTTGTAATTGAAAAGTTCACTTCATTAAGCAGATTTGTCTTTAGAGCCTGTGTGACAGAGCCTACCGTTGCCTTAGAATTTCGCAGAACACTGAGGTCAACTGAGCCCAGAAGTTCTTTGAAACTTTTATTTTTTTTTTAATTATCCAAATAGGTGGGAAGACTTGAAGCCTAAGTAGAGAGTAACATCGATTTATTTTCCTTGGAATCATCTCTGTCTTTCCTTTTCCTTTTCTTTTCTCTGACTCCCTGTTTGTCTCCTTCCTTCTTACCTGCAAGTAACTAGTACATGGAGTAGCCTCATGGAACAGAAAATGAGTCTTTCTCAGCCTTACAGGGGAGAGTCCAATGAGCAGGGTAACTGATTCAACCCGATTCTAGAATCTTTGCCTACCGCACAACTGAAACTAAAGGCCAGTGCAAATACTATTCCTTGAGGATGGGTTGGGAAGGTCAAGGTAGGAATGTGGTCAGAATGCCTGCCATCAAAACCACGTTCTGCTCCATAGTTACGTAGCACTGGGCAAATTGTTTTTATCTCTCTCTACTTCCATGGCTTCTCCTATAAAGTGAGATGATATTAATGCCTACTATAGGGGTTTTGTGAGTGAGTATTGAATAAGACAATCTAGGTAACCACTCAACCCATTTTTTAACCCACTGAGCACCCAGGTGCCCCTGTAGGTAGCCACTTAAATCTATGTCCTAAACATAGTGTGTGGTTAATAAATGTTTGTTGTTACAAGGACATGCTTATTTGTATTATTAATATATGGGAGATACAGATAGGGAAGTGGAAATTTCAGAAAACAAAATAACCTGGTAAGAGGAGTCAGATTAAAAAAGTAACACCTCTAAGCTTCAGTATTTTTATCTGGAAAATAGATATAATTTCAGTGTCTACTATTTTAAGGATTCACTTTTAAGAATTCAGTGAAATGCTGCACCTAAATCATTAATTCAGTGCCTTGCACATGGTAAACACTTGAAAACTTTTAGCTATTATGATGATGGCAGTGATAAAAAAAAATGACATAGACTTGGTTAGCTGTGGAGTGACCTAGTCACAATGTGCAGACAAAAGGCATGGAAACTTTGAAAGGAATGATAAATGGGTCCTTGAGTCTTACAAAATCATAAAGAAAATTGTGATACTTCTCTCCTGAAAACCCTGTAAGTCCTTCCCATTGTTGTATCTCAGTGCTCATTAAACATGTCACTTCGATACGTTTCTCACATATGTTGTCATATGGAACACCTCCTACTTTGTATCCTAAGGAATAATGTTCAAGCAATGACATACTGGTGCCTGAGTGATGTTTTTCCCAAATACATGCCAAAATTTTGTGACTATCAAAATTAAAAATCAGATCAACACCAAAAAAAAAAATTATGAGATAGTATATGTTCCATCTTTGGAAAAGAGTGAAACTAACACATGTTAATTACTACCCTTGTTGCTACAAGTCAGAACTAATGGAATGAGTTTCTGGGAGTAAGAAAAGTCACACTGAATTCTCTTATTTTGATTTGCTTGTCTATACCGTGGCTGCTTGATGGTTCTCCATCCCCTATCCCTCCAGAATCCTTCAGTCCAATCCTGGAAAGTTTTTCCATTAATACTTATGATAAGGTGATCCAAGAACTTAACATTTTAGAGACAGGTCAGACACTTTAATAGATTTTTGCTTACCTCATTTACTGTGCATGTGTGCATATCATTATTTTATTGTTATGTATAGTGTGTGCATGGGTTTATGTTATTATTTTATTTCATGTTATTTTACATAAGCTAATGAAGATCAAGGTATGGTATTTCTCAGTCTGGGTCTTAGGTCTCCACAGAAAACTTAGGTAAACACTGAAATTAGTATTTATAAAGACAAAATCCTTCCCTGGTCTGTCCGTCCTTCCTTCCTTCCTGTCTCTCCCTTGCCTATTTCTATCTCTTGAAAATGGAGGTAGAGTGGAGTCATTCAGCTCAGGTGGTTCAGGTAATTTCCTCCCCTTAATACTTCACTTTGTAGTCAGCTACAACTCTGAGTAGCTGAGAGATGAGAAAGATGTACTAAGAAAAGGACGGGCGTAAAATAGCTCATTAAAGCATCCTCATCTGCCCTCCCTGCTTTGAGATTCAGGGAGCTTTTATGATCCACCTGTGTGATTCTCATCATGGAGCTATGCAGGCGCTGCCAGCAACAGTCCTCTCTGGACCGCCTCCGAGCTTTGGGTCGGGTTTTTCATTTCACACATCATTCACCTCCTCGCTCCGGTGATCCTGAGGAGTCAATAACCCAGCGGATCCTGTGTGCACATTAACGGCAATCATTTAAATTCATACTTTGGAGAGGTGGAGATTATAATACAAGTTCTTTAAAAGCATACACACTGGGGACTTTTATAGTGGATTCTCTTAGAAATCACCTTAGAAACCGCTCAAGTTTTATGCCAGAACACAGAATAGTCTACTTCAGCTCCTGACCAACCTTCACAATTATAGTAATGTTTCCTTGGACAAGCTTCTCTTTTCACGTTCATCATATGGAATTGAACTTGAGTTTACAATAAACAAATATTATTTTCCTTATATACAAAATATCTTCTCAGTCAAGTTGACTTAATGTGGCAGCCTATAGGAGAATAAGGAGAATCCATTTTTAACCCTGAATTGGCCCTTGTCTAAAAACATACATATGCTCTTATATTGAAAAGTGAATATTCCTAATTTTTAAATTTCTACTTGACACCAGCACAAATAGTTTAAAATTAAATAGAAATAATACAACTAATACCTTAAAGACAGCTACCTGAAAGTGGGCCAAATTGTGATTTAAAAAGAAATAAAATTAATAGTTGAGCACTGATGAGAAATTTTTGCTCCCATTTGAAGCTTTTCTATTCCTGTGTCAGGTTAACAAATAAGGATAAAGTCCTTAGAGCTGGTATAAAACATTAGTCAACTGGAAAAAAAAAATAGAATATTTAAAGAGAAAGTAACATTAACCACATTTTGACCTTAAAATTGTATTTGAATTCAGATGCATAATGTCGAAAGAACATTTTACATTCCTCTCAGCATATCTTATTGTCAGACACTGTTACCTCCTTAGTAAGCATTATTGACTTTTTTCCTTGGTAGCACAATCCTGTGTTTATTCAGGAATTGGGTGACTGTTTTATGGAATCTCTTAGCCCTGGGTAATGTATGTTGATTGGACTAGGGAACCAATCCCAGTAAAGCCCAACTCAATCATAGCAATTGGTTTAGGCAGGAGAATTTGACACTTACATGTAAAGGAGGAAAGGACTGTATGGGAAGGGAGTAAAAGGAAAATTTCCCTTCCCTTGAAACTAGACATGAAAATAGAACACTTTCCTCCATTACCTTGGATATTAAAGTTTAATAATGTGACATTTGGGACTTGCAGTCATATTGTGAGCACATTGCTGAGCTACTATGTTGGAATAAACCACCTCTTGATTACATTTTCAAATAAGATAATACATTTCCTATTATTGAAGAAATTGTAGTAAGATTTTTTGATACATCAAATGGAAAGCATGCTAATTAACTTTAACATCAAGATTCTAGATCAATCACTATATGTTTAGTGTCTCTTCCCTGTGTTTGTGTTAATCAGATTGAGCTGAATAAGCCAAGGTTTATTTCCATCCACATAAATTCTGCTACATTTCAGTGGATTTCCAGGTAAACTCATTGTATTGACTTAGGGATTCATTATTCTTAACATCTTAAGTCCTTCCATCTCGATGCATGGTTTCCAGGGTTACTGAATGAGAAAAAGAGAGAGAGGTAGAGCATTACCTGGAAACTTTCTACTGCCTTCAAATGATAGTAAATTTCATTCAGTCCATTAGCCGGAGCTAGGCACATAACCCAGAATGAACACAAGAGGCTGGGAAGTGTGGAAAAGCTCTTGGATTCCTAGTGAGTTTAAAAATTCTCTGCCACAATGAATCTGGTCTAGATATAGAGATGCTAGATCTTAAGATTAGGGAATTTACTTTTCTTACTACCTAAGAATAAGAAGTGCTCTTGATTCCCTTTAGTTCTCAATTATTTGGGGAAAAAAATTAGATATAACTTAGTTACAAAAAAAAGAAGTTTTATGAGAGCTACAATAAGAGAAGGCAAACCGTAGGGAACCACACACGTGTGTAGCGGAAGGTCCATGATAGGGCAATGGTTCAGAGCATGAACACTGAAGTCTGATGGACCTGGGTCTATATGGAGCTTATTTAACTGTTAGGTGTATAACTTAAAGCTTTCAAAGTATTTGAGCTTGGATTAGTGATTTCCAAGATGGGAATAAAATTAGTATCTCTTCTATAGAGTTTTGAAAAAAGAATGTGCTTGGTTCATAGAAAAATGTGCAATGTATGATAAACATTTTGTTATATGCTACAGTAAACATGAGTGTTCCATCAGTCCATCAGTGACCTAAACAAAATCTTGAGAATACAATATGGCAAGGTCACTTCTCCTGTGTGTTTTCCAACACCACCAGGCAGTTCTCAAATTCTCATTGGACTCTGCCTGAGTGTTCTATGAATTTAACTCAGTTCTGACATTCTCTACTTAGAGATAGTGGCTCAAAGACTCAAAGAAACATTCACTTATATTTAGTTTAAAAGATATGCTAAAGGATACAGATGAACAGTTAAATGAAGAGCACAAGATCCAGAAGGTCCTGAGCCTAAGAACTACCCCTCTTGGAGACCTGTGGTGTACCACTCTCTAGCATGTGGATGCATTCATCAACCTAAAGCTCATTGATTATTCTTGTTCAAGAGTTTTTGTAGATATTTAATTTCTAGCCCATCCCGCTTTCCAAAACGGGATGACTTACCAGTCAGAAAACAGGAAACTAATTTTGTTCAGTGAGCTGGATTGAAAGTTCCAGCTCTCCAGTCACTTGGCCTTTGCTGGTGATGAGCCTGCTAAGGCTACCTCATGGCCCTTTCCTAACTCATCTCATTAGCATGAGCTAAGGTGTAATTGAAAGGCACTCATTATGAATAACAAAAAACATTGCTATCACTCAGGAAATTACAAGCATTTTAGGAGTTTTGCTTCAGGAAGCTGGGATAGAGACCAGCTATTTTTTTTTTTTTTTAAGATTTTATTTATTTATTTATTTTTTTAAAGATTTTATTTTTTTTTAAAGATTTTTTTTAAAGATTTTATTTTTTAAAGATTTTTTTTAAGTTTTTTTTAAAGATTTTATTTATTTATTTGACAGAGAGAGATCACAAGTAGACAGAGAGGCAGGCAGAGAGAGAGAGGGAAGCAGGCTCCCCGCTGAGCGGAGAGCCCAATGCAGGACTCGATCCCAGGACCCCGAGATCATGACCTGAGCCAAAGGCAGTGGCCCAACCCACTGAGCCACCCAGGCGCCCCCAAAATCATACCACACCATCCTATATGAAACAAGCATTTTCTTTTATTCTCTAAATTTGCTAAAGTGCAGAATAAGTAGAACTAATAAATGTGTCATTTTATAAATAAAAACGATACATTTTTTCTTAAGCAAACTTTTTTCTTTTTGGTGTCCATGTTTGGTATTTTACAATCATGCCACAATTATGTGAGTGGAAAGAGGACAGAAAAGGCAATCAAGTTACTTAAGCTTATATTAGGCAATTATAGAAAATGTAGTGCTATGCTAATAAGCCATGGCTAATTTTGTCAATAAATAAGTCTTGGATTATAAATTTTTCTACATTATATTTCCCAACTCTCTGCGGTACATCCATAAGAGATAATGCTAGACAGATTCTATGATACTGATGTTTTAAGTGCATTTTTACATAAATATTCTTCAACCATAACTATGTCAAAACTTGCTACTGTTAAAAAAGAGAATGGTGCCTGGTTGGCTCAGTCATTAAGTGTCTGCCTTCAGCTCAGATCATGATACCAGTGTCCTCTGATCAAGCCCCACATTGGGCTCCTTGCTCCTCGGGAAGCCTGCTTCTCCCTCTCCCACTCTCCCTGCTTGTGTTCTCTCTCTCACTGTGTCTCTCTGTCAAATAAATTTTTAAAATCTTAAAAAAAAAAAAAGAGAGAGAACACATTCTTTTTTAAAAAAAAGTATTTTATTTATTCATTGGACAGACAGAGATCACAAGTAGGCAGAGAAGCAGGCAGAGAGAGGAGGAAGCAGGCTCTCTGCCGAGCAGAGAGCCTGATGCGGGGCTCAATCCCAGGACCCTGAGATCATGACCTGAGCTGAAGGCAGACGCTTAACCCACTGAGCCATCCAGGTGCCCCGAGAACACATTCTAAATAGAGTTACTTGTGTTAAAACCCATATCACCAATTAGAGACTTACCACCCAACTTAATTATAGTTTCAGTCTCTCTCAGAAATGGAATCTTAAACCAGGTAATCTGGAATTACCTGGTCAGCTCTAGTGAGGTAATCTGTCTGATGAACACTATCATCCGCTAACGGAAGGTGACCTTGCCACAAACAATGTGTTCTTTGGTAGTACAGCTTTCTTGTCCCACCCCCTTCTGCTCATAAAAGTCTTTTATTTTGTATAGCTCTTTAGAGCTCTTATCTGTTTGCTAGATGGGATGCTGCCTGATTCATGAATCCTTGAATAAAACCAGTAAGATCTTTAAAATTTACTCAGTTGAATTCTGTTTTGTTTTGTTTTTAAACACTACACTTTCATATTTTATTTATTTTTTATTATTTTTTTAAGATTTTATTTATTTATTTGACAGAGAGAAATCACAAGTAGTCAGAGAGGCAGGCAGAGAGAGAGAGAGAGAGGGAAGCAGGCTCCCCGCTGAGCAGAGAGCCCAATGTGGGACTCGATCCCAGGACCCCGAGATCATGACCTGAGCTGAAGGCAGCAGTTTACCCCACTGAGCCACCCAGGCGCCCCTACACTTTCATATTTTAGATATACATAGAAAAGGATTGTTTGAGTATAAAAGACTCTTAATCCTTTTATGTCACCAAAGGCTAACTTTTGCCTTTAATGAATTGCATTTGCATTGTATATTGTGTGTGTGTGTGTGTGCATGTGCATACATTTGGTGTTAGTGGTATGATGAATTGGAAGAAGGGAGGGGTAGTGCTTTCTTTCCTTGTAGCTAGCTCTCCACTTGTTTACCAAATTCATATTAAACTCATATTATGTATGGAAAACTGGGCTAAGAGAGCAAATATACCCATGTCTTTAAAAAGTAAAGTTTAGCTGTGTAGATAAACATTAAATAAATAAATCCAATAAAGTATGATCAGTGTCATGGCATGTCCACCTATTATATGAATATTTGCTAAATGATATGACCTCGTTTAGGTGAGTAAGGGAAGGCTTAAGTGCAGAATAGATATTTAATTGAATAACGAGTAGGAGAGTAGGAGGTAGCTAAGAAAAAAAAAAAGTGAGAAAATCATACCCACACACCAATATATGTTTTCTTTTATTCTGAAATTTTAATTTCTACATTTTGTTATATATGTGTGTGTTCAGTGCTTTTGTTTGGGCACATGGTAGAGAGTATTTCAAAAGAACTGAGTAATTAACATCTGTAAGGATCTTCCATCATTATCCAAAAAGGCTAATTCTTAGATACCTTGTTTTACTCTTTGCAAAACAAAACATGATAGACTTTGGACTCTGATGAATAGGTACTTGAATACTAGTTGTGTAACTGAGTGAAGGTTTTAACCAAGCAGCTATCTTTAATTCAAACAGTTAATCAACTGATTTAATTGAAATGTAAACACAAGTTAATTAAAACAAAATATAAAAATAAAATATGAATATATAAAAAATATGTTAGTTGTGTTACCTAGGTGAAATTTTTAGCCAAGCAGACAGCCTTAATTCAGTTAGTCAATTGATAGTAATTAAAATATAAATGTAGAAATGAAATAAAATACAAAATATTAAAAGAGCAATTAACATATCAATTAAAATTTCACCTCTGCTAGTGGTTAGGGGGCCAGAAGAAGTAGATGTCATGGAGGATGATGAGTAGGAGTATACAGACGAGGGGAAAAACATAGACTGAGGAATGTAGACTGATCCATGAAGCAGAGCATCCGTTGTACACATATACTGACACACTCGATTAAAGAAGAGGTATTGAGGGCTAGAAGGATAGTAATGATCACCAACAGTTGGATATTGCTCTAAAATAACACAAAAATATGTATTCACACCTATTCTTTGTTCTGATCATTATCTCAAGTCATCTTCAATCCAATTTCTTAACCTTTTACATAGTGTAAGTCAGGATGTAATACATTTTGTATTCCAAATGTGCCATTAATTATTGTGAATTTGGGCAGGACGCTTAAAGCAGGTTTGCCTTGGGCAATGTATTTTTATAATATAAAATTTTCATTTTTTCTCAAAATAAAAAATTAAGATCTACTCCCTGTGTAGAATAAACTATGAAATTTAGTTTATCCATCATTGTTTCCTGTAAAATTCTTATTATCTAATGCAACCAAGAGTCAATAACACAGAAATAGTGAGTATTTGTAATAATGTCCTGAGGCTCAGCATTATTGACAAGCACATTTCTAACTACCAACTAATAAAGGAATCATGATTTAATTCAATTTGTGTATTAAGGATGAGTGGTGCTTTTTGCTGTTGAGAAAGCACTTTCATTTACTTAATAAGTGATATTGAGAGACTATTGTGCATTAGAGCTCAAAAACAAATCAGGTAAAACTTTATTTATATAAAGTTGGCAGCTAGAGACAGATAAACAAAAATTCACAGTCCACTGTACTAAGTACTTTAATTTACATGCATGTGTAGTCTTATGATAGCACATTTGATCTTCACCATAAACATGTAGGTTAAATTAAGGCAGAAATTTCAAGTAATTTGTCTAATTGCCAGGAGTTTACAGGAGCAGTGTTTAAATCTTAATCTTTTACTCCAAAGTCTATATTTTTCTCAATAACTTCTGATTATTTGAAAAGTAAGAATCCGTGGACACATCTACATTACATCCATAAGTAGATCTCTGCAGTTCAAACCCATTTTGTTCAAGGGTCAACTGTATTTTGAGAAGTTTCTTATATGCACATTCAAATTCCTGATCTATTCTTTCAGCTAAGATGCATATATCAATACATATGTGTAATCCACCAAACCACAAACTCAACTATGGTATAGGGTGCCCATCTCCAGGAAGGCTTCACCATCAACCACATACAGAGCTATATATATCCAGTCTCTGTGAACCCACATGCCTTGGTCTGATCTTGAATCGCCAGTCAGGATTCCTTTCCTCCCACTGTGATTTCCAATTTTTTATTTGGTTACTTTCTCACTCATACAAATTGGCGTACCTCCCTTTTAGGGACCTCTTCTGCCAACCAAAAGGGATTCAACAAATCTGTCCTTTTCAGGTCATTAAATATTTTATTATACCTTTCCCCAAAGCAGTTGATGCCAGCTAGCCCTGGACCTCCACAATTAAGGGAACAAATGGGAAGCAACCTATTAGTGATCCTTGAAAGTAAGTAAGGATCAGCCCCAAGGTAATATGTAACCACCAATTCTAGACAGAGTTTTGTATAATTTTATATATCATCTCCAGTGAACTTGTGTTATCTATGTCTTAATAGGTATATTGGGCATTCTTCTCTATTATAAATATAGTTATATACATGGGAATCTCTCAGCCTAAAAATAACACACCTGAGCCAGTTCTTGGACTAAATAAGACCATCATAAATGCGCCGATAGCCAGAGTAAAACCCATATATAGTGCTCTTAAAAGCTGTCCCAAGATTGCATGACAAGAATTCTATCCAGAGAAAGCAGTTTTGCAACAATATCATGCTGGTGGTAGCATAGCTTTCCAGCATTCTTACTGTACCAGCCATGAATTCCGTTTCCAACTGAATAGAAATCACTGTGTTTCTTCCTCACCTTTGCCGACTCTTGTTTCTTGCCTCCCTTTGCATTATGTGTATTTTAGTATGCAGTCTGGCAATTGACTGCTTAGCAACTATAAAATTATTTTGCAGGAGAATCTATATTAAAAAAGCAACTTTCAATAATATTGTAGTGCATGTCCCTGGAAAACTAATTTTAGTAGGAAGAGATGTTCAGCCAATACTGATATGCTAAAGAGGATGAACATACATATTAGTGTATCTACTCATAATAAAAATGGGAAGTTAATCTTTATAGTCCTTGTTTTAATTATTTTTCTGAGGAAGTATCCTATTTATCTATTGTTTGTCTCTCTTCCTAAACCAATATTATTAAGTTAAGAATTATTTCTTCTTAATCATTACAATTTCTACATTTGTTTTTGTGGTATGCTTATCTCTTTTTATATGTAGGAAAAATTAAACATACATTGTATTACAATGACGTCAAGTCATTCCAAAACTTTCTGGACATGAAAACTTGCAACTATTCAGGTTGACAGCATGCCTAAGCGTGTATGTGGGGAGGGTATAGTGACAATTGTGCATTTAGAAAGAAATACTAGGAAGCTATAATATATAATATACAAAAGGGGAAAGATCATGGTCATAGGAAAGCAAACAGAATATACAGTTATTCTAGTCTTCCCCAGCATGTTTTTTTCTAAGAATTTTGTTTTTCTCCCCAATTTCATTATAGAAGCAGGAATAACCACAGAACACCATGTCTTCTCTTCCTGGACAGAATTGATTGGTCTTCCAGTAAGACATGGGGTTCAGAATTGGTTGATAATAGAAATACCCTGGATGCCAACACCACTAAGCCACCCCAGATGGATAATTCAGTGGTTGGGAACCAACTGCAAGCTGAACCCGTGAAATCCTTTGTCCAGATTTGTGCACTTGGTCCCAACGTTGCTGGAGCATGAACTCCTTGGATACGTGAATCATACTGTGTATAATTAAAAAACCACCAAAGCCCATATTTTCTGTTTTATGAACTGAAATTGAGGAAAATATTCTATAGATACAAAGGGGCTGAATATAGAGATACTTGGAAAGGAGCAAGAAAAATAGAGAAAAAGTCTTAACACTTTAAATCCTTGGATTTGTTATAATTCCTGAAGCCCAAAGACATTCCTGCCATTGGTTTTGAATGGTTTTTGAACTTAGTATGTTACTCCTTTTTGAATCAATCAATTTGAGTTGAGTAGCTCTTACTTTGCCTAAACAAATGTTAACTATACTAAATGTACTGAAGAGCTGTATCAAAAGGGCAACAAAATGACAGTCATCACATCCGCACTAAAGGGCTGTTCGGGCCATGATCTAGTATCAGGAAATACAACAATCACTGTGAAAGCCTCACTGATCAGGGGATTTAACATAAATTGTGTGACACCACTGCATACAACTGTTATTCTCCTGAAACTTCATTCCCAGGCACTTCTCTGGACCATGGTTAGCTGTCCATACTGCAAAAACACTGTATACACTGTATGCAACCTTGGGCCCAAGTGCCTGTATGGAAGAAACAGGGAATAGTTCTCAGACTACATCAGATGCTCACTCCATTAAAAAAACATGGAAGCCAGTAGACAAGAGGCAGACTGAGAAGTACTGGGTAGAGATGATTGACTTCCCATACTTCCCTAGAGCTGACCACACAGACGAGTCTCAATCAGCACCCTTTGCTCTGTTTCCCTCTCTTTCCTGACCCAGCTCTGATTATCACAGTAGTTAACATTTTTTCCTGTCCTATATATTTGTGGTGAGGAAAACGGAAAAAATAAAATGTGTTGGGATTTGGGATTTTCTGAAGCAGAGTAGATTACCTTTTAAGTAGATCTATGACTTCAGAGCTTAACATAGCAAAGGGTGTATACAGTTCCTGCTTTCCTTCCATCTGCATTAGAGACAGAATGAGCTTATGGTGGTTGGCATTAGAACTCTTGAGTACATGTTTTCAGTGACAGTATTTGGTATATTTACTGAATGTGTGTGTGTGTGTGTGTGTGTGTGTGTGTATGTTTTGTTTTATTATTATTACTATTACTATTATTATTATTACTATTATTATATATTAAAAAATAAATTATTTTATTATTATTATGGACTTCTTTAAGATGTCTGAGAACTACTAACTTCAGATAAAAGTATTCTTTTTATCAGATAAAAGTATTCTTTTTATCATTAGTCTGATGTTCCTGTTTGGGCAGTGTTTTCTAGAATTCCTGCCTAATTTGATCAATTTCAGGACTCGTAAGCTAAGATTGAGGAGACTGAACCATAAAGGTCATCATATGACCATTATATTCATGACATAACTTGTACTTTAATTCATTACTTTAGTCTAATTTTAAACCATTTTTTCTGAAGTCCAGAATGAGATGATAAACAGAAATCTTGCAGTTTTTCGTACAAAGCTCAACATAGATTTAATGAAGAGATTGAAAATATCCAAGATATGGAACAAGATGAAGAAGTTACCAAATGTTGAGGGACTGGACAGGACGGATCAATAGAGAATCTCGAATGTTGGTATGAAAGACAAGCTGAGCCAGGTGGCCATCAGGCAGGCCATTAGGGGCTGTAGCAGAAAAGATTCTGCCTGCAGACTATAGCATGCTTATGTGATGAGATGTGTTCTGTTCTGGTGTGTTTAAAGGATGAATGCAGTGTGGTGGCCAAAAACCTCTGACTAAGGTGGATATGTTTACATTTATCAAAATGTACCTTACTTGAGGATGCAAGAATGGGTTAATTGGAAAGAATAAAATGTAGTGACTCCTGGACTCAGTATAATTGACTCCCACTGGCACATGAGGGCAATGTGCCAGGTTCTAGTGTTGGCAGGGAGTGAGTTCTCAGTTAGGCAAATCTCTCCACTTCTTAACCACCAGCCTTGCTAATGCTCTGGTCTTTGGCCGAGATTATTGCAATAACCTTCTAACAAGTCCCCTTGCTGCTCCTCTTGCCCCTTTACAGTCTACTTGCCACATGTCAGCCGAAGAGATCCCTTCAATTTGTTAAGTTATATTACATCACCTGTCTGCTCAGTGACCTCCAATCGTTCTCACTCTCTCAGTAAAAGCCAAAGTTCTCATGGCTTATAAGGTGCTATATGTTCTGCTTCCCCTACTCCTTACTGTTCTGATCTTAAATCCTACTCCCCTTCTGTGAGTTCATTTACCTCAAGCCACAGGTGACTCCTCACTCTGTCTCCAATGTGCAAGACACACATCTTCCTCAGTGCCTTTGCACCTGCTGTTTCCTCTCTCTAGCATGTTTCCCCATATATAGACATATGTATACTCCAGCCCCTCCTCAGGACTCAGGTTAGGTTTCAGCATCTCAGAGAGGTCTTCTGGGCTTATTGCGCCCCTGAGTGCTTGAAATCCATCTCTACAACTATAATTTTCTGTACATTAATTATCAACTATATATAAATATATATGTGTATGCTTTTATTTTGTTTAATCCTCTATCTTCTGATATCTAAACACAAGCTCTGCCTGTTTTATTCACTGATTTATCCCAGCACCTGAAAGTATCTGATACATATTGCATGTTTGTTAAAGGAACCTGGCCTTTCCTTGAATACTCAGAGATGCCGGAAATTACTATTTACTTTCTTTAGGGGATATAGAAGTACGAATCACATATGTGTATGTGTAAAATTCGCTATGTTTTAATGAACCAGAAGAGAGGAGATTAACAAAAAACAGTGGAAAGGAGTATAATTAAGAAAGAGGAAGAGAAAAATAAAAAGTGGAATGTCAAAATTAAGAAGTTCCAAAAGTGAAAATTCTAAAGGAAATCTTAGAGGGATTTCCTAAGGGAAATCCCTAAGGGGGAGTCACTGGCTCAAAACTGTAAGATCATCAGCCATGTTTAAGAGGAGGAGATTTTTAATTTGGGGGAGGTTGTGAGCAACACATGAAAAGGTTTACGTTACATGGACCTAGAAAAGAGAGCCAGGACATCTTGGAAAATAGGTGATTCCAAGTCTGGGGCAGGATATGTACCAGGAACATCCTGTGTTAACAGAAATGTAACTTGCTATTCAAAAATTCCTGAAGAGTCGATTTGAAGAGAGTCTCATTGGTCAAAGATGAGACAATTTGAACATTAATAAAAATAATAAGTGCCATGGAATGAAATACATTAAGTATGATTAAATACATGAATTCATAATGAAAACAAAATGAGCAAAGAAAACACACTGTCATCATTGGGAGATTCTTAAAAAAATCAAGCTCATTATTTTGAAACTGCTAAATGAAGGGTGAGGCATTTATATTATATTTTGGATAATTTTGGATAATAAACAGAAAACTTATAAACCAGGTATTAGATGAAGGGCTTTTTTTCCTTTTATAGAGGTTTTCATCTGATTAAGAAGACATTATGAAATTAGAAATTATCATGTTGAAACTTCTATTTGAATTAATGATTCTAGACACTGATCCCCAACAACTGTTAACAAAAAAAAAAAAAAAAAAAAAAAAAAAGAGAAACAACAGGCCATGATGTGTTTCCTGATAGAAGGACATACCACCTACCAACCAAGCAGTCTTGCCAGAAGGAAAAAAACTGAATCAGATCAAGGTTCTGCAAATAGTTAGCAATTTACAGAATAACATATTAATCTGTGCCATGGAAATATAATCAGCACAGTGCAGACTGTAGGAAATGTAACAGGACAAACAACCCTATCTCCAACAAATAAATCACAAGGATAAATAAATTGGGCAGAGCTTACAAAAAAGACTTCAAGAAACATCAACAAATTATGTTATTTGAATTTTATGTGGACTCTGATTCAAGCAGATGAAAACTAATAAACATAATGAGACAGTGGAAATTTGAACACTGAATGGGTTTTTGATGTTATTAAGGAATAATTGTTAATTTCTCTTAGATATGACAAGGATAATAGAATACCTTTACCGCTTGAAATATTTGTAGTTGAAATCATATGATGTTTGGTATTTTCTTCATTAATCATGTCCTCTATTTTCCCTCAAAATACCTCCCTAATAGTTAACTCTTTGTGCTAAACCTGTGTTTGTCAGAAGCAGAGCCTGAGATGAGGATTATGTGCAAGTGATTTACTAAGGAAGTGCTCTTGTGAGAGACCTCTAAGAGCACAGATTCAGGATAGTGAAAAGAAAGAAGTCAAGCAAGATGAAATCCCAGCCCCAGCCAAATTCTGCAGAGAAGCCCCGAAGTATTAATTGTAGTTCAGGGAGTATTTCAACTGGGGATCTGAAAAAGCCTCAAGAAATCTGGAAATGGGAGATCTGCAGGAGTCTTGAGTAGAAAGCAGTTAGCTTCATGGCCATGGGGAAACAGAGTGCTGAAGAGTACAACCTCAGGAATCAGAGGGCTGAAGTTTAAATTCTAAATCATGGCTCCTCCATCTACTGTGACTCAGCATTCTCATCTGAAAAATGGGGATAATAATAGCACCCTCCTCATAGAGTAACAGGGATTAAGTGAGACAATCCATAAATCCATTAAATGAGATAATCCCTATACAAGTTGTTTAGAATAATGCTTGGGTCATAAATCTTGAACAAATATGTGGAATTATTGACAATAGATGCTTCAATTGATAGATGTCCTGAAATATACAGTTTGTTTTTAAGAACCCACAAAGTCAGTAATAACTATAGGTAATAATAAATATATACTTGAGCAGATAGATGGTGGTTGTAAAAGAGTTAGGAAGAATCCAACCAGAGCTGGGGGGCTGCCTTAGTTAGCTTCTTCAGGTAGCAGACTCCAAGACACTGTGTGTGCTGAGGAATACTTTGGGAACAGTGCCATAAGGGGCAAGAGAATAAGAACTAGAACCTTAGGAATACAGGGGAGGTAACATAGGATCGCATTTTCAGGGGGAACACATCTGAAAATGAGGCACAGACTCTAAATGCTACTTGAGTAAAGGGGTTTAAATCCTGGGATCTGTTGTAGTAAGAGCTTGAAGCCAGGAACAAGATAAGAACAAGGTAAGCAAAGTATTAGGTAAGAGCAGAAGGAACATGAAGGCTAATTTGATGATATAGACTGAGTTATTTCATTTAAAGCTCAAATAACTCTACTTAAGAAAAAAAGGTGATTAATACTGCCCTCATTTGAGAGATGGAAAATATTAAAGCTTAAGTAATGTGCCTAATTAATTCAGTAATGTGCCCAAGTTAACTCATTGATTAAGTGGAACAGTTGTGACTAAATCCCAGATCTTTTTAACTACAGAGCTTGAGTGCTTAACTTCAATACTGAAATTTTAGTCCTAAGGTTTTTTGTTTTTGTTTTTGTTTTTTTAAGATTTTGTTTATTTATTTGACAGACAGAGATCACAAGTAGGTAGAGAGGCAGGCAGAGAGAGAGAGGGGAAGCAGGCTCCCTGTTGAGCAGAAAGCCCTATGCTGGGCTCAATCCCAGGACCCTGGGATCATGAGTGAGCCAAAGACAGAAGCTTTAATCCACTGAGCCACCCAGGCACCCCTAGTCCTAAGCTTTTAAGGTTATTTTTGGTCATCATCAGGTACTTGATGATTAAAATCATGAGGATATGATATGACCTGTTGATGGAATATATCTAGTATCTCCCCTATCCAAAAAAAAAAACCAAAAAAACAAAAAACCAGTTACCATATGTTATAGTTAGAATGTTGTCCCAAAGTATTAAACATTATTAATGGATATCCAAGGCCAAAGCAAAAACATTACAAACTTTTTTTTTTTTTTTTTCTCTATACTAGGACTTAGCCTCCAGTAGATCTGGGAGATATGAAGCTAACTTTACTGTTGGTAAAAGTATGCTGACAGTGGGCTCAAAAAAAGAAAAACAACATGCAGCTTGAGATTGATCAAGCCCATTGGTCTCAAGCATAGAAACAAATAAGTATGGTTATAGCAATATTTTTTGCATCAGTGGTCATTAATAATATGTCAGCAAGCATGGGACCATTTCCATCCAGCTACTGTATTAATGCCAATTTAGGAACAGAATAAGAGTAATTGGCTCAACATGACTACAGTCACTTATTTATCCATGTTGGTAAATTAAATGAAAATGAATCCTGCTCATAATCAAATAAAAATACAATACATCCAGAGAATGTTCTAGTGTTGAACTTTCCCCCATTCCCTATCTAACTGACTGGAATGACTAAGTGTCATCTTATGGAGCTTTTTGAGATGCATTTAAAGGGAAATCTTCATTTTATTGTAAAGCTGGAATATAAGACATTGGCTTTTGTTATTCAAAATGGAAACAGATTTATTTTAAATTGATCTTTTATTAAGCATAAAAATGCAAATTCTAGTATATTTTCAATCCAGGATGAATGTCTGGAGTCCTACACATATACAGAAAAATTATGAAAATACTGTTGCTATCCTTATAACCTAAGTGTTAGAATAAAAACTCCTAAGTGTTAGAATAAAAATAAAAATGTGGCACATCGCTGCTAGTACTCAGTACTTAAAGAAAACAAGGTAAGTGGAAAGACCTTGTTCTGAATAAAGAATGGTAGTTCAGATTTTTGGTATGTATTTTTCTGGTAAGATACAAACTCTTAAATGTTTTAGAAGTGTGTGATGTTGGAATAAGTAAAAAAACAGGTTCAAGTCTTTTTTTTTTTTTTAATCTGAACCTTTATTAATGCGGTAAGAACCTAAAAGATGCAGTAAAAGATTTCTACAAGGAGACCTAAAAAACCTGGCATATGGACTTGGGCATAATAAGTGCTCAGCTAATACTTAATATGTATCAAGAATGTAGAGAGAGTGTGAGTTTGACAATCAGATATGCAGGAAATGAAATTCTGGTTAGAAAATTTATCAGACCTCAGACAGCTTATTTAACTTCTTATCCCCCAGTTTCCAAGTTTATAGTAGAGATTCTACTTCAGGAAAGAGGTAAAAAATAAAGGTATCTAATATGTGAGAGAATCTAAAATTATACTTCACAGAAAAAGGCACATTTACTCATTTCAACCTCGAATAATTTTGAAGTTGAAATTTTCATTTCTAAAATGACTATGAACTGTTATTGATAGTATTGGCAGATTTAATAAAGAAGTCTATTCAAGATTATAGAAAAGCTGGTATATTTCCAGTATAGATAGACAATCTTAGGATAGGAATGGCCAAGGAAAGTGAGGAATAATTTGGTCTCTGAGATGCTCAGATGGCTTAAAGACAAATTCCAGAGACAAAATGCCTTCCGAAATGATTCAGTTTATTTTATGTAGCTTGAAAGGTACCGGATATTTCAGTGTTTAATTTTAAATATAAAATTTTATTTAATTTATCCCTCTTAAAGTTATACATGAGCAAATAATGGCATTAGGAACTGGATGACTGAATAGCTTCATAATTGAACTTGAAAAGTGAACTTGAACAGTAATATTAGTTGTAAAATTCTTAGCCATTTGCTGAAACCATTCCAGCTTCTAATTCTGACAAGTCCAAATATTACATATTCTGATAATAGCATAGGAATCTACTTAAGAAAAAATAAAGTTGAGAAAGAATTGACAGTGTAAATCAACTTTAGTGACACCACCTTCATCAACCTGACTTCCACCTTTATTAAATAGCTACAAGACTTCTTGAGATTTTTATGATGAGAATTTCTCTTTTAGTCAACAAATCATAGTTTCAGACAGAACTATACTGCACTCCTACTTGTATATATCAAATATATGTCACAGAATTATCATATCTACCCATATTAGCAAAAATTAATGTTTGATTAATGCATTAGATTATTAGAGGCATACTTTTGCACTTTTGCTCAGCTCCATATGGCATTTTTCTAAGATAGAAATTTCACTAAAATATTAAAGAGGCTGTTGAGTATTTTCCAGTTTTCATCTAAGAACTATGATATCTGGGGCGCCTGGGTGGCTCAATGGGTTAAAGCCTCTGCCTTCAGCTCCGGTTATGGTACCAGGGTCCTGGGATCGAGCCCTGCATCAGGCTCTCTGCTCAGCAGGGAGCCTGCTTCCTCCTCTCTCTGCCTGCCTCTCTGTCCACTTGTGATCTCTCTTTCTGTCAAATAAATAAATAAAATCGAAAAAAAAAAGAACTGTGATATCTTACTATTCCAATTGTGAGACTATTTCAAACAGTATGACAAAGAATTTTCTTGTATATGTTGTTTATATAAAAAAAACCCTGTGCACTTTTTTATCGATAGAAATTGAACATTTACAGCAAAACAAAAACAAAAACAAACAACAACAGCAGAAAACAATTTGTAAAGGTATCTTGAAATTCAGTCAAAAGAGTCTGGATATGAGTCTATACATAAGGCATATGAAGAGAAAAAAGTTATATATTTTTTACTAGATTAAATTAAATATATTTTATTATAAAAGAAAACGCCATTGTCAGTGTTGGTGATACAATGTAGATAACAGTTGGGATTCAAACAGAATTGAAACATTTCAAATACTTCTACTTCATATCAAGAAAAAAATGGGGGGGAGACCTTGGTTTAAAGTAGCTTTAAAAAGACAATGTGAGACTTCTGGAATGGCCAATTGAAGAAAATGACAAAATCTCTCTCCAAAGCAATAATAAAAACTGCACAAGTCATCAAAAATAACAATTTAAGGGCTCTGGAAATTAACCAAAGCCATACAATAAATGAAAACATGATTTTAAGAATATCAACTGAGCGGGACGCCTGGGTGGCTCAGTTGGTTAAGCAGCTGCCTTTGGCTCAGGTCATAATCCCAGCGTCCTGGGATCGAGTCCCACATCGGGCTCCTTGCTCTGCAGGGAGCCTGCTTCTCCCTCTGACTCTGCCTTCCACTCTGTCTGCCTGTGCTCGCTTTCGCTCATGCTCTCTCTCTGACAAATAAATAAATAAAATCTTTAAAAAAAAAAAAAAAAAAAGAATATCAACTGAGCTTCAGTAAAAATAATGGAGGACTGTGGAATTTTGGTCCAGGGCTGCTTTGTTCTTACCCATTCCCCCTCTATCATCCAGAAGTTTACCTAGGGGTGCAGGCCACAATCTACCAGCATGCACATGGGAAGAAAGGCTGCATACACAACACTGTATGAAAACTTAGAAAAGATTGCAGAAGGCCTAATGAGCTACTGGATTTTAAGAGATCTATGGGCAAAATGCGAAAGTCCTGCCCTTTCCAAGTGTTTGAGCATAACCTCTTCACAAGTCTTGGATGAGAACCAAGCTATGTTGACTCATGAGCTATGTCAAACAAACTAACCTTAAAAATCAAAACAAGAAAGACAAAAATAGACACAAATAACTGAGCAAAGACATCAGTCACCACAGTGGACAAATTAGTCCAACCAAGTCACTAACAAACAAACATAAAAATAGAAGCAAGTATCAATCCTGGTGGAAATCAGAATCTAGAATTCCAGCAATATAAGTCTAAAGGTTCAGCTTTCAAAAAAATATTATGAGGTATATAAAGAAACTAAAATTTTTAACCCTTAAGAATTTTGTTGTAATTTCTAGAACAATAATTTAAAAATATCTACCAAAACACACACACACACATCTGGTAGATAATTCAACAAAATAATTTAATGGCACATTAGACAATTATCAACATAAAACCAAGAAAGGAAACAGAGGACGAGAAAGAGAGAGACGGGGGGGGGGGGGGGGGGGCGGGGGGAGGGGGGGGGGGGGGGAGAGGAAGGTGTGAAACATATGGGTAACAAATAGCAAAATGACAGATATAAATCCAACCATGTCAATAATGATATTAAGCATTCATGGATTAAAAACTCTAATCAAAAGGCAAAGATGTCAGAATTAATAAAAAACTTAAACAAAAAACTTTTATATTCAAATGTATACCTCCTATAAGAGGCACTCTTTAGATTCTAAGACATAATTAATCGAAAGTAAAAGGAGGAAAAGAGAGTCACCATGCAATAGTAACCACGAGAGAGCTGGAGTGACCACTAATATCAAACAAGACAATAGGAAAAAAATTGCTTTCAGATACAAGATGGACATTTTCTAATTATAAAAGATCAACTCAGGACACGTGGGTGGCTCTCTGCTCAGTGGGGAGCCTGCTTCTCCCTCTCTCTCTGTCTGCCTCTCTACCTACTTGTGGTCTCTGTCTGTCAAATAAATAAATAAATAAACCTTAAAAAAAAAGTCAACTCACTTGGGAGACATAATTATTATAAACACTCATGCACCTAACAAAAGATCCAAAAAATAACATGTAGCAGATTTAGATAACTTAAAGGATAAATAGAAAATGCAACAAAAATATTTGGACACTTCAGTGTCCTACTCCTGCTAATAATTAGCTCAGTTAGAGTGAAAATCAGCAAGAATATTAACGACATGAGACATAAGATTATAAAAGACATTAGTGATGAAGATGACCAAAGAGCAATTCATAGGACACACTGTCCAACAGCATTTTGGAAAGATTTATGTGCTAGGCCATAAGAATTCTCAAGAAATGTAGAATAATTGGATTCCTATAAGGTGTGTTCTCTAATCATTATGGAATTACATTAGAAATCAAAAAAGAAAAAACATGAGAAATCCAAAAATATTTGGAAATTAACCAGCACACTTCTAAGCAACCAATGAACTAAAGAATAAATCAAAAACATTTTGAATTGAACAAAAATGAAAACAAAATATGTAGAAATTCATGGCACATATCTAAAACAGTGCTTAGAAAAAAAATTTATAAATGAAATGCCTGGATTTGAAAAGAAATATTTGAAAGAAATAACTTATAAATTCATTTTAGAAAGCTAGAAAATAAAAGAGCAAAATAAACATAACACAAGAAAAAAGAAAGAAAGACAATTAGAAAAGAAATAAGGGCACATGGGTGGCTGATCAGACTCTTGGTTTCAGCTCAGGTCATGTTTTCTTGCGTGATGGGATCCAGCAGAGTTAGTCTCTGTGCTCAGTGGGGTGTCTGCTTGAGATTCTCTCTCTCCTGTCCCTCCCCCAACTCTCAGGCACAGGCGTGCACATTCTCTCTCCCTTTCTCTCTCTCTCTGTCAAATAAATACATCCTAAAAGAGGATAAAAGAAATAAATGATTTCAAATATGAAAAAGTACTACAAAAGAGAATCCCCAAAATTTTATTTGAAAAAAATCAACATACTTGTCAAATATTTACTTACAGTTGGCAAGAAAATAAGAGTAGACACAAATTGCCAAAACAGAAATAAAAGGGAGGCTAGTGCTACTGATTTTACAGAATTTTAAAAAAATCACAAGAGAATATTATGAACAATATTTTGCCAACAAATCGTATAATGTGATTAAAATGGAAAAAATACTAAAAAGATAAAAATTACTAAATCTGAACAAAAATAAGAACAACAAAAATAAAATATATGAATAGATGTATGACAAATGAAATTAAATTAATGACTAAATATCTTCTAAGTAAAGACCAGCCTCCCATGGCTGCCTGGTGAATATAATTAGTCATGATAAGGAGCAAGTAATAACAATGCCTTGTGAACTCCTCCAGGAGAGGAAAGAAGCAAGAGAAATGGAAAAATTTCTTTCAGAAATAAAGGGCGAGAGACCACTTCCTAATTCATTTTGTGAAGCAAGAGTGGAAAAAAAGACATCAACAATAATAATAATAAAGTACTAGACAATAGATTTCATGAATACGGTTGCAAAAATCCTCAAGAAAATATTAGCAAATAAATCCAGCCACATAGGAAAATGATTATATGTATGCCATGCCCAAATGAGGTTCGTCTCAAGAATGCAATGTTGGTGTAATATCTGTAAATTAATTAATGTACGGCACCATATTAATAAAGTAGCAAAACCTCATGATCATATTAATAAATGCACAAATACCTTTTGAAAAATCTTATATTCACTGATGATAACTTCTAACAGATTAAGAATAGAACTTCCTAAAATGGATAAAGAGTATCTACATAAGTACTATAGCTATAACTTTTTTTTATGATTTTGGTGGAAAACATTTGATCTTTCACCACTAAAGTAAAAACTTTACTGAGTTGGTGAAACACCAAATGCTTCCCCCTTAATATTAGGAAAATGGCAAGGATGCCTGCTCTTACCGCTTTTATTCAACATTGCATGCACTGAAGTTACAGGCAGTGAATTAGACAGAAAAACAGAAAAAGAAAATGATTAAAAAAAGAAAAAAAAGGTATCCAAGTTGAAAAGAAAGAAGATTGTTTTATTTGCAGATGACCTAATTCTGTATGTAGAAAATCCAAATAAGTTACAAAAAGTAGCAACACTTTCAAATAAGGTCAGGATCAAGATCACAGGATTTAACATCCATACAGAAACATCAATTTTATTTCTATACTAGGAGTGAACTTTTGCAAATGAAATTAGAAAAACAATGCCATTCACAATTACATGAAAAAAAAATCACTAAAATTCTCAAAAGTAACATTAACAAAAGCAGAGCAAGACTGTGTACTGAAAATTTCAAAATGCTTCTGTGAGAAAGAAGATCTAAATAAGTGGAGAGATGTTCCATATTCATGAATCAGAAGTTTCAAATGGCGATACACCAGGAATTGGTCTATAGATTTAATTAAGTCAATTTCACAACCCCTATAAGCCTTGTGGGTTATGAAAATTGACAAGCTGATTCTAAAGTTTACAGGGAGAGGCAAAGGATGCAGACTAGCCAAAACTACTTGACAAGAGAATGAGGTTAAGCACTTAAACATTTTCCAATTTCAAAACTTGCTATAAATTTATACTAGTCAAGGCAGCAGGGCCCTGGCATAAGGATAAGCTTATATATAAACTGAACAAAAATAAGAGTTCAAAATTAAAACCTTTACATTAATGGTTAAAAAAAGCAAGACCACAGGAAGATTTATGGGTCTAAATTTTTTGTTCAGCAGCAACCACCTGGGAGTTTTAAAAAACACATAGGTACCTAGTGGCAGGACCAAAGGAAAAAAGAAAGAAAGAAAGAAAGAAAAAGAAAAAAAAGAAAAGTTGGATAAAATTTAAGAGTCTTGCATCACAAGATTTATTTCAAAGTTATATTAAAGTAGTACTAATTGTGGGGCAGTGTCAAAGATAAACACAGCCAGACATTAATTTGAAGGAGTGAGAACAGATTGTATTCAATAATTACTGACTATAGGGGAAAGTGCTCAGCTCTATTCTGATGTTCAGAGGTGATCTGACCTTTGAAAGGAAAATAGAAAGTAGGAAGGGAAATGTCTGGGGCTAAAACAGTCGGGGAAGTGAAAAATCATGAAGACAGAGAAGGGGGTAGAGGTGGTCCATATGGGTTTGCTAACAGGCACTTACCAAAGGTAAGCTTCTCCCTTCACGCAGAGACTGGGAAACAGGGGCCTGTCTTCAGGCATTGGCTGCAATGGACAGTAAATTCTTTTGGCAGCCTTGAGTTTTCTCAAGCAGGCACTTTAAGAGGGACTAGAGACATCCTATGGATACTGCCTGGAAATGTTAGGAACTATAATAGTGTTTGCTCAAGCCTTTATAGGCCAAGATGGAGGCATAGTCAAGAAAAATCTGACTACAGTTTGGTCAAAGACAGAATCTTGTCAGCAGGGATTTTAAAAAGTACTCTGTAAGCCACCAAAACAATTGGAGTAATTACTGGAAATGTAATTTTTGAATTCTAACCAGAATGATTAAATAAAACCATTAAAATTTTTTAAAGGTGAGATATTGACTTAAAATATTTAGAAATCACCCTTGATGATTCATACACACACAAAAGTTTGAAAACCACATGTTGAGAGTGGCCACAATATTGGAAATGGATGTAAATTGTAATTTTCACAACTGCTTGGATGAAAACGGAAATAAGAATATAATAATGATACCAAAAGTATATAAAGAATAGGTGTCAGGCTTATTTTGAGAACTTTACGTGTATCAACTCATTTTATTGCATATTATGTTTGGAATATTCTTTCATTGATAAAAGCCTTGGTAATCTGCAGTATAATGTTGTGTTTATAAAAATCAAGCTAATTACCAAGGATGCTCAGGGCAAAAACTGCCCAATATCCATGGCACGGATCTTCCCTGTGACAAAGTGGGTTTGTTCCATGGTCAAGAAATGACAGACCATGACTGAAGTTTATGTTGATATCAAAACTGCTGAAGGTTATTGGCTTCACCTCATTTGTGTTGGTTTTACAAAGAAAATGCAACAATCAAATTCAGAAGTCCTCTTGGGCTCAGCAAAAGCAGGTCCACCAAATTTGGAAAAAGATGATGGAAATCATGACCCAAGAGGTGCAGACAAATAAAAGAAGTGGTCAGTAAATTTATTCCAGAGGCCATCAGAAAAGACATAGAAAAGACTCAGTCTATTTACTCACTCTGTGATGTCTTTGTTAGAAAAGTAAAAATGCTAAAGGATCCCAAGTTTGAATTGAGAAAGCTCAAAGAGCTTCATGGTGAAGGTGGTAGTTCTGGAAAAGCTACTGAGGATGAAATCAGTGTTAAAGTTGAATGAGCTTATGGATTGGGATGCCAGTCCAAGAGCCTGTTTAAAATTCAGACATTTAATGGTGACAAATTAAAAATATTATTTGTGAAAATAAAAATAAGTAAGGCATTTTAATTTGACAATTTAGATGCCCACATTTTTAGAAAAACATAACCTACCAAAACTGAAAAAAGAAATAGGCAAATCTCAAAAGTACTTCTTTTCTGTTCAGAACATTAAGTCTATTATTTTAAAAACCCTGGAAAAATCTCCAGATTTAGATGATTTCACTAGCAAAGTCTTCCAAATATTTAAATACAAAATCTTCTACTTAAGAATGATAAAATAATTCTTAGTTCCTTTTTTATTAAGTGAGAATGAGTCTTCTATCAAAACCTATCAAGGACATAAAAAAAAAAACCTATAGATCAATTTCTCTAATGAAGGATATTTCAAAAATCTAAACAAAAATTTAGCAAATGGAATCCCATAATACCCAAAATGGGATTAAAAGAGCCAAAGTCTTCATTCTTTTTACCTGTGTGAGATACTTTAGTTAAATTCCAAGAAAAATTATTTGTTTCTTGGTGATTAGAAAAATAATAAAATTGGAGTACTAATCAATTAGTGAAAACATAGAAATAAATGGAAATAAAAAATTAAATGAAATTAAAAAATGGCTACATGCATGTCTCTGACAATGTTCCTGAATTTAAAAATCCTGGAAAAAGAGTTTTGCAAACTAGTCAGTAAGATTTCTTTATTCCCTATTTATTTGATGTCATCAGTATCAACTACACAAGTTCTTAGTGGTCCCTACTGTGAGTATTAGATTAAAATCTGTGTTTGTCTTTTAGTTTTTTGCTCTCTTCTTTTGTAGTCCTGAGGGAATGATATAACAGTACTTAGTGTCACTCTACGAATTTAAAATTTTTTAAAAAATGAAAAATACTTATTTTTGAAAGTGATCACTTTTGCATTTAAAAATATTTATAAATCAGAAATCTAAATATATTTCCATAGACCTCATAGTTATTATTGATCAAATAATTTTCAAGTAAATTAACCAGAAATAACATCTTGACAACTTTCCTAAAATTTTAGATCACTAACCAAGAAAAATTCACTTAAATTTTTATATTTTTGTCTTGATTTTCATCTCAGAATGGGTGACTGAATTGTGCTGAAATGTTGATCTTATTTTAAAAGCCAATATTTTTGAAGAATAATATGAGTTCATAAACTTCACTTAACAAGTGTCTCAGTGCTGAAGCTTTGAAGAAAATCCCAATGTCTTGGCTGTTATTTATAAAGTAAAAGAGAGTAGAGAAGTCAAAGAAACACAATAAAAATGATTCTCCCTTGCTTTAAGCCTCTTTGATATATAATTTTAGCCAGAGGAGTCTCAACGATACAGTTGATATTGATTTGAGCAGGTGATAGGGAAACAACTGCCTTTAACCAAGAAAATTATTTTGTGTTCTGTAATGGGAAAAATGATAGTGGGCCAGGTGATTCATATTTTCAGCTCTGGGGCAAATCCATTGATTATTTTATATTTTATTGCCTCTGTGGTGGAAGTGGAAGATTTCTTCCTCATGTTCTTTTATTTTGTCAAATAAAAAATGGCAATAGGATTTTTTAGAGTCATAATCATTCGAGAACGAGAAAGGTGGGTTTGCAGAGTCATGGTGTTTGCCTCCCTTGGTGTTTTGCATGTTAAACACTTTATAATTGTCTATTAAATGCCTACATTTTTGTGAGGTACTATTGGAAAGTATTAGCAAAGAGTAAATTTAATCCCAATAGAATGTGTGTTTGTGAGGTACTATTGGAAAGTATTGGCAAAGAGTAAATTTAATCCCAATAGAATGTGTGTGTTTGTGTGTGTGCAGGCATGTATGCAGGTACATGTATATTTTTCTCCTTTCTAGAAGTTCAGAAGACAATCAATGCAATGTTTTTGGATATTGTCTGTGATTACAACAGTAGATCACAGTGAGCATCTGAACAACTTTTTTAAAGCAAAGTTACAGAGAACTCCTCGAGCATTCCAATCCTTCATGCCTGTGGAGAATGATGGGTTCCACTTGTTCCTCTATCCATTTTGAATGAAAGGCTCTAGAGACGTTACTCCATGTGGCAAAAAAAACTGCACTTTGGGACAAACCAAATCAAAGTCAAGCAAAAATACAGGTAGTACTTGGGCCCTGAATGATAGACCAAGTAAAAATTAATTATCAAGTAAATCTTTGGCACCCAAGCTCTCCTATATTTAATGTCAGGAGCTCCTTGCAAGTGAAAAATTAGTTTGGTTCAGGATGAGCAGATAAATACATTTATACACAGATGGACATGTTATAAGAGCAAATATAATTCATTTTTCCTCAGTCAACTGAACTTTCATGAATAAAAGTAAGCTAAAAAATCAATATGTCAAGGAAGTACACCTATGTGGGGTTTTTTGTTTGTTTTTGTTTAAGATTTTATTTATTTATTTGACAGAGAGAGACGCAGCAAGAGAGGAAACACAAGGAGGGGGAATAGGAGAGGGAGAAGCAGGCTTCCTGCTGAGCAGGGAGCCCAATGTGGGGCTGGATCCCAGGACCCTGGAATCATGACCTGAGCCAAAGGCAGAGGCTTAACGACTGAGCCAGGCGCCCCATACCTATGGTTTTGATTGCACAAATTCCTTCTCCTATCAGTTCCTTCTTAGAATTCTATAATTATCTGGCTAAATGTTTAGGCTAATTTATGCTTCTACCTTTATTCATGTTTTCTTGCTTATTATTTCTTTTCTTCTTATTCTGGCCAAAATCCAAAACAAAACAAACAAACAAACAAAAAACTCTGCCACCTTATCTTAGTTCGCTTGGGCTATTATAAGAAAGTATCATAGGCTGAGTAGATCAAATAACAAAAATGTATTTTCTCACATTTCTGAAGGCTGAATGTCCAAGATCAGGGGGCCAGCATGGTTGAGTTTTGGTGGAGGAACTATTCCTGGTATCTAGACACCTGTCTTCTTGTTATACCATTGCAGAGTAGAGAGAAAGAGGGCTAAGGTTTTTCCCTTCTAAGGATCCTGATTCCATTTTAGGGCTCCACTCCCAATGATTTAATTATCTCCCAAAGACCCATCCCTTAATCCCATCTTATTTGGGGTTGGGGTTTCAACAAATGGATTTGCAGTCCTTAACCCCATTGAACATGCCACTACTGTTGGGTCAATCAAATTTAGCTTGTGAAAGCCAATGTTTGCAATGCAGTCTTGACATGTAAGCATGAGTATACACGTGTGCTTGCATACATGTGAATTTTGAGGATACTATTTTTCATCAAAGGGGAACCTACTGAATCATTGTCTCCTTGCTGTGAAGTTCTTTTTATTATTACTTTTTTTTTAAAGATTTTATTTATTTGTCGGAGAGAGAGAGAGAGCATAGCAGGGGGAGAGGCAGGCAGAGAGAGAAGTAGGCTCCCTGCTGAGCAAGGAGCCCAATGTGGTCCTCAGTTCCAGGACCTGGGGATCATGACCTGAGCCAAAGGCTGAGCTTAACCAACTGAGCCACCCAGACATCCCTATTATTACTTAATGAATTGCTGTACTTCCCTTACCTTAGGATTCTTAAGGGCTAAGCAGTAAGTCACTGCTATCTGCTCCACCTAACTTACCTCGTTCTCTTTGAATCAAAGGTGTACGCTTTGATTTCTCATGAAAATTAACCTCTACAAATTTGAATTCAAATTTATTTCAAATACCAAAAAGATTCAACAGAAATAAGGTTCAAGCTGTTACAAATGAAAAGCATAACCCTGGCTACCTACATTGATAGTATAAGAGCTCACCTGTAACTTATGAAAATAGATGTAAGGCTAATGGATTAATTTTGAGAGCTTAGTCTATGCCAAACATCTTTTTAAGTGTTATATATGTATATATATATATATATATATATATATATATATATATACATTTAAAAAAATATATATATATTTCATTTTAAATCCTTATAACAAATAAGGTGGTATATTATTGTATCAATTTAATAGATAAACTGTGGAGTTATGAGAATAAGCAACTTGATTAAATTTATATGACTAGTAAAGGAAGGAGTCAATATCAACCCAGGAAATATAAAACCAGAAACCACTCTCTTTTTTTAAAGATTTATTTATTCAATTTTTATAGAGAAAGCATGTGAGTATGTGGGAGCAGAAGGAGGGGCAGCAGGAGAAGGAGTGAGAGAATCGCCCAGCAGACTCCCCACCCATCACAGAGCCCAAAGCGGGGCTAGATCCAAGGACCTGAGCCTAAATCAAGGGTCAGATGCTTAGCTGACTGAGCCACTGAGGTGCTCCACAGAAACAAATCTTAACCAATGTGGTATCTGTTAAAGGATGGTCTAAGTGATTGATCCAGCAATCTTAGAGGTTCATTAAATAATAATATGGGTATTCAAAAATTTATTTGATGTAAATAAGTGTACTGGTACCTTAAACTTCTCCATATCTTAAAAAAGTAATAAAATATAAATACACAGTACAAATGAAATATTTATACATATACATATATAATTTCAATACATTTTAGAAGTGCATTTTATAAAATCTATAGGTTTTTCCTCAATAGCGTATTATAAATAGGAATAAAGTATTCTTCTGTAAAATATCTGTTTTCTATTTCTGTAAGTCCTATTTACTTCATGGAGAAATGCAAGATATTCTTTTTAAAATAAGAATTTGAAAGGATAGGATCTTATCACTATTACTGTGGGATATGTCATTTTAGCTGACATTACTATCTGTAAAAATATTTCAAATATAGTATTTCTCTGTGATTATAAAAAAATACAAATATTTCAAACCTGCTAACCAAGCTGATTGCAAAACTAGCCTGCTAACCACAAAATTTTCCAGAAAGCTACACAACCAACTATATTCTCTTCTCTTAATTTAACCAAGCAATAGGTTCTATTGCTACTTGTAACACTTCACTGACACACGTGATACACTACGTTGCTTCTCCAATTATATAAAAGGAATGCTCCATAGACCCAGAACCCTGCAAGGGGCTGAGGTTTAATGTGATATAAAGACTCTTGCGTAGTGTCAAAGCAGTGGAGCCTTTGCTTACGCACTGCTTTCCAGTATGAACTGGTTATTTCCTGTTCCACTGAAATATGATATAATTTTATTTCTTCTGCAGGCTTGACAATTTTCACCACAGTTTCCAAGAGGAATAAATATTTTTTTAAAATTGATATCATTTAAGACCAAAAAAAAAAAAAAGTCAACTAAAAGGATCTCTACATTAGAGAAATATGAAGATGTAATCAAATTCCTATGTATAATATAAACAATTTGAGTAGTAACTGTCATGATATTGGTAAAACAAATAGAGAATTAGGGTGATTTTATTTAAATGATCAATTTATCTCCTAAATTATTACATAGAATATTTTTATAAAATGCACTTAGAAGATTTTACTATTTTCTTAAATTGTTTAACAGTGAATTTCTGTTTAATTGATACTTTAAATTATCTGTGAAATCTGAGCCTATTTCTTTTATATAAGCATGGAAGAGAGTAAGAGAAGGGGCAAAGTTTTTTGACAATTTCTTGGTCTCTCCTATAATCTATGATATATTTGGATTTGTTGAATGTCTATGTGTCAAAAATAATAATTTGTATTTTCATAGGGAATAAATTATTTCATCTATATTCCTAATGTATTTTCCCAGAGTTAGATAGAATACTCTTATAGCTCTTGATAATATCCTGCATTAATATTATTTTGTTCTTATTAGTAATTTTTGGTGGTTTTTCTGTTTTTCATGGGTAGATTTCCTAGTTCCTTTTTCCTTTAACAGCTTTTCTCTTAAATCAGATATATGGTTCTTAGGTTTACTTTTTCATTCTAGTATTATTGGATTTTCCATTTTATCAACTTTTGCTTTTTTGACAAATATTTTCCATAAACTAATGCTATTGCTCCCCCCCCACACACACACTGAGTTAAATATAGTACTTGATTCATTTACTCTCACTCTTTCCTACTTAGTAACATAGGCATTCCAGGTCATGATTTTTTCTGAACAAAACTTTAATTGATTTATTACATAAAATTGAGTGGTTATGACTCTTTATATCTGTATTCTGTAGCACGGTAGTCACAAGCCACATGTAGCTATTTATAAAAGTAAAGGAAATTTAACATTTAGTTCCTTATCATATTAACCATAATTGGTAGGCATATACCTGCCACTCTTAATTTTGTTTTATGAGAGTGAATTCATACTATATTAATTGTTTTGTTAGTTCATTTTTTTCCTCCTTATTAGTTATCAGCTGTATCTTTCAATGTCACTAAAGTCTAGTGAATGGCTCTCTGTGTCTAGCTCCAGAGTCAGAATGTTGGTTTCAACTTCTGACTTCTTTATTTAACAAACTATTTGAGCTAGAGGAAGTGATAACATTATAAATTTAAAAAAAATTATAAATGAAGATTCTTTAGCAACTTTCTCATTCAGCTGTTTTGAAGATTACATGTGGTACTATACATTGTGTATTTCTAGTTAACTAATGATTGCTCCATTAAGGTTAACTTTATAATTATTTTATTAAATAGGTAGGTTTTCCTGTTTGTAACAAGTGCAAGGTATTCTATATAAATGTAACTACTCAACCCTTTACTTAAAAGCTTTCATTCTTGAATATAATGTTGCTAGAATTTTTTTTTTTTTTTTTTTTTTTTTTTTTGTTCCTAGAATTCTTGACATGAATTTCTAAGAATTCCTCTAGGTTGATACATGACACATAAACTCTTGGGTATACAGACACATGTGTGTGTATTAATATATATGTGTATATATATACACATATATATGTACACATACAACAAATCCTGTGTGTGCATGCAGGTGTGTGCATGTGTGTGTGTGTATATATATGGCCAGATTGGTTATAAAAGAATGCCTAGGAATGCCTGGGAGGCTTAGTCAGTTAAGTGTCTGCCCTTGGCTCAGGTCATGATCCCAGGGCCCTCGGGGGAGGTCCTGCATGGGGGGGGTTTCTTGCTCAGCAGAGAGCCTGCTTCTCCCTCTGCCTGCTACTCCCTCTGCCTGTTCTCATTCTCTCTCTGACAAATAAATAAATAAAATCTTTTTAAAAATGCCTATAATAATTTTTATTAAACTAGTGGTCCTCAAAATTTCCTCTCCTTGCACTGTGAATGCATAGGAACATTCCATGAGGGATACAATTGTGGAAAACATGTTCTGATTAACTGGCATACATGCTTTTCCAAAATTGATCTGATTGAGAATGGGCTTGCTCCAAGTGCTGGCATTATCCTGTCCCTCCTATGGCAGAACAAAAAAGATAGAAGTTTATTGAGTACACAGCAAGGCAGGGACTATCTGCCATGAGGAAGTGGGTGTGGCGTACACCACAAGGGAGTGGTGGGCAGGACAACTGAGGAGGGGCTTGTGCAACTAGGTAGTGGGAGTGGGCTGTTTTTTAAAGAGGGAAGCTGAAGAGGTAGGGTTCCTTAGGGAATTTCCCCCTTTTTGGTAAATGTGTTTACTTGTAAGTAGTCCACTAGTTGGTTAGGACCTATGCAAATTTTGAGGTGGGTTCTCTGACGGGCAGGTCTCTCTCTATTCAGTCAGGGGTTGCCCTGCCTCCTTTCTACATTCCTTTGTTCAAGTCTGTTTGTCTAAAAGGGGCATCTACACCTCTTTCCTTTTAAAAGTCCTTTCTTCCCTTTAAAGGAGAAAGATATATCCACCGCCATCTTGTAATTTACTATGGTAAATTGTCCAAGGATATGAAAGTCTCTATGCCAAACAAAAGGAGAATTTTATAAAGATTTTATTTATTTATTTGACAGACAGAGATCACAAGTAGGCAGAGAGGCAGGGAGAGAGAGAGAGGGAAGCAGGCTCCCCCGCTGAGCAGAGAGCCTGCTGTGGGGCTCCATCCCAGGACCCTGGGATCATGACCTGAGCCGAAGGCAGAGGCTTTAACCCTCTTTGAGCCACCCAGCCGCCCCCAAAAGGAGAATTTTAAATTTGCTTGTTATATTTCAAATTATTTTATCACAAGTTGTAATATACTTACTGGTTTTTTTTTTTTTTCCCAATTAAGTGCTACAGATATTAAAAGATAACTCAATCCAAAAGATTTAAAACAACAACAACAAAAAATTAGCCTTATTGTTAGGAGTAATAAAAATGAACAATTTTCACTATAGACATATGTGTGTATTTGTACACACACACACATGCTGTTATTGTTACAGAGACATGATAGAGTTATCAAAAGAATAAGCATGATAATATATCACACTGTATAAAACTGTTCAGGGAAAGTAGAATGGAAATACATTGTCAAGAAGATAAACTAACATTCTAATAATAAACAAAAACTTCTGGGCACCTGGGTGGCTCAATTGGTTAAGTCACTGCCTTCAGCTCAGGTCATGATCCTGGAGTCCCAGGATCCAGTCCTGCATCGAGCTTCCATCTCTCTGGGGAGTCCACTTCTGTCTCTGACCTTTTCCCCTCTCAATGTCTCTCTCTCAAATAAATAAATAAAATCTTTTTTTTTCATTTTTTTTATTTTTTATAAACATATATTTTTATCCCCAGGGGTACAGGTCTGTGAATCACCAGGTTTACACACTTCACAGCACTCACCAAAGCACACACCCTCCCCAATGTCCATAATCCCACCCCCTTCTCCCAAACCTCCTCCCCCCAGCAACCCTCAGTTTGTTTTGTGAGATTAAGAGTCACTTATGGTTTGTCTCCCTCCCAATTCCATCTTGTTTCATTGATTCTTCTTCTACCCCCTTAATCTTTTTTTAAAAACTTAATGTATTTTTAAATGATTGACACATGATTTATATGTATTCAAAAAATAAAATAATGATATAATTATTTTATTTGAAAATGTCAAATGTATATCTGAAAAGATGATCTTTGTAATTTATGCAACAACTATTTTAGGTGTTTATTTAAAATGAAAGGGAGACATAAACCACTATGGACCCCCAAAAAACAATCTGGAGATTTCAGAGGGGATGAGGGGAGGTAGAGTAGCTGGGAGACAGGTATTGAGGAGGCACGTGTTGTGATGAGCACTGGGAGTTCTACTTAACTAATGAATCATTGAGCACTGCATCAAGGACCAATTATGTACTATACAGTGGCCAACTTAACATAATTAAAAAAAAAAAAAAAAGAAAAAAAACACACTGAAGGTTACCAGAGGGGAGATGGGTAGGGGATGGGTGATATAGGTGATGGGGATTAAGGAATGCACTTATTCTGGTGAGCACTGGGTGCTCTATGGAAGTGTTTTGCACCTGAAATGAATAACTAACTGGAATTTAAATAAAAACTTTTTTTTTTTTTTTTTTTTTTTTTTTTAAGTATGAGGAGATCCTGAGATCTTTAAGATTCTTGTAAGGCTACATGAGCAAAAACTTTAAATACCAGTTTTGTTTTGTTTTGGTTTTTAATATTGTGGCAGTCCAAAGTACCTTTTGAGTTCTTTGATGGCTGGAGTTTTCTAACTTTAGTAGAATAAAGAAAGGTCGTGGATCTGGAGTTGGGGATGCATCTCCCACTAAGGTACACTTACTAATCAACATGGCAGGCAAGCATCCTAGTGCAGTAAGAGTTGGAATGTCCTTTGGGTTTCATGGATAGGAGCAACAAGCAATCCAAGTATCTCTTTCACTCCAGGCTAACATTTTATTTAGTTAGCTTGTATTTTTTGTTGTTGCTATTGTTGTTTTACTTCCTGCCTTTTATAGATATCTAAGACTTATTCAGGGAGATCCACCCACCCTTCCACAGAAAGTCTTTCATTGTTTTGATGGTTCCCCGTGGCTCAATCATGCTTCCTGTGCTTCTTCCCTCTGAGTTTAAAAGTTTTCCCAATGGACAGAAAAACTCTTACCTCTGAAGAAACCCACTGGTGTGTCTGCTTTGGTAATGGTTTCTTCACTATGGCTTCTCCATAAACTAATCTTACAGCCAATTCATTCTTAGAGAAATGCCTCATGATTCATGGTCCATCTATTTTTCTGTGGCGTTTATAGGTTTCTTTCTCCTCTGTTTCATCCTTGAGCATCTCTTCTATTTTTGTAGTAATTCCAACACAATTTGAGAAAATAGAGTATCTCTAGTCAGAATGTTGAACTTCTAATTTCTGACATTTTCCATAAAATATTTTCTTTTTTTTTTTAAAGGATTTTTATTTCTTTATTTAAAAGAGAGAGAGAGAGAGAGAAATCACAAGTAGGCAGAGAGGCAAGCAGAGAGGGAGAGGGGGAAACGGGCTCCCTGCTGAGCAGAGAGCCTGATGTGGGGTTCGATCCCAGGCACCCCTCCATAAGATATTTTCAACATGCATCTAGCTTGGAGGCTTGTAAGAAATTTCACAGTTTTTATTTGGTGAATGCAAGCTCCTTTAAAAGTAGATTTTTGGGGGCACCTGGGTGGCTCAGTGGGTTAAAGCCTCTGCCTTCGGCTCAGGTCATGATCCCAGGGTCCTGGGATAGAGCCCAGCATCGGGCTCTCTGCTCCGCGGGGAGTCTGCTTCCTCCTCTCTCTGCCTGCCTCTCTGATTACTTGTGATTTCTCTCTGTCAAATAAATGAATAAAATCTTTAAAAAAAAAAGTAGATTTTTGGAGGGCATCTGCGTGGCTCTGTTGGTTAAGGGTCTGACTCTCAGTTTCAGTTCAGGTCATGACCTCAGGATCCTGAGATCAAGCCCAGCTTGGGCTCCAAGCTCAGAGCTGACTGGGCTTCTCCATCTCCCTCTGCTCCTCCCTGTTCTTGCACTCCTCCCTCTCTCTCAAATAAATAAATAAATGATTCTTAAAAAAAAAAAAAGTACAAATTTTTGTGTGTTTTGCAACATCTCAATCATCTTTATATTTCTTTATATATTGTTTTAAATTGTGGCATATATATATATATATATATATATATATATATATATATATATTTTTTTTTTTTTTTGCATGCAAAGCTATCAGAATGGCTATATTGACTATGTAGACTCACTAGTTAGGTCAGCTTCCAAGAACTATCACCAATAAATTTAGTAGAACTCATTATTTTGCCCTCATATTTTCAAAGTCTGAACTGGTTTAGTTTTTAGACACAGTTGTTTCAGCATCATATACACATTAAAAATGGTTATTTCTGCTCAATCTGATAACTTCACAACAGTATAAATGTCATAGTCCCCTTTCTCAGAAAGAGTTTTGGCATAAAAACCAATTGTCCATGCAAATGATTATTGGGAGCATTTTTCATGTGCACCAATCAAATAAGGTGAAGTGGTTATTTGAAAGATATGTGAACATAGCGATTTACAAGTATATACTTAAAGGTACTACTAGTGCTCATTTGACCTATAACTGAGTTCCTAAATTGTTTCTTTACTCAAAAGTAAGTAACTCATGGGGCGCCTGGGTGGCTCAGTGAGTTAAAGCCTCTGCCTTCGGCTCAGGTCAGGATCCCAGGGTCCTGGGTTCGAGCCCCGCATCGGGCTCTCTGCTCCGTGGAGAGCCTGCTTCCTCCTGTCTCTCTGCCTGCCTCTCTGCCTACTTGTCATCTCTATCAAATAAATAAATAAAATCTTTAAAAAAAAAAAAAGGAAGTAACAGTGTCTGAATAAGTCTCATGGTGTGATCTTATAAAATGGAGGGCTCTGAAATGCAAACTTCTCAGGTTATACAATTTATTAAAATGGAAGTAATTTAAAACAGTCTGTTTCTTGTTAGTCTTTAAATATGCAAATAAGAAAGGCCATTTGATTTATTCATTTTTATTTATGCCATTTCCAGATGGGAATATAATTATTCATTATGAATTCATTCCCACTTCCAAGCCTCTTGACTTTGCATCTTAGCTTTTGAAAACAAATTGATGCCTAACTATTACAAATTGAATTTTAACTATTGCAACTAATTCCAGCCCCAAATGGTATAAATTTAAAATATCCAGCAGTGAAGTATTGTTGTCAGGTTATTGACTTGTGAAGTTTTGTCTTAGGTTTTTAACCTATATTAAGAAATTCATAATGAACTCAAATAAATGTAATTCATGGATGGGGAAGGAATTATATTTCATATATTCTCACATTTCACCATGAATTGGAAAAGACTTCATGACTTTTTGCTTTGTTACAATGAAATAACTCTTTTCTTTGTTTATTTAAAGGACCATCTTCATTTTTTTTAATCAAAGAAGAGGTACCTAATTTTAAGAATTAGAGGAATTTTTGGGGTGCCTGGGTGGCTCAGCGGGTTAAGTCGCTGCCTTCGGCTTGGGTTGTGATCTCAGGGTCCTGGGATTAAGCCCCACATCAGGCTCTCTGGTCAGCAGGGAGCCTGCTTCCTCCTCTCTCTCTGCCTGCCTCTCTGCCTACTCGTGATCTCTGTCAAATAAATAAATAAAATCTTTTAAAAAAATGTAGAAAAAAAAAGAATTAGAGGAATTTTCCAGATAGGAATCTATTTTTTGTCTTTATAGCGATAACTTCCCAGATAGATTCTTATGCTAATATAATTGAGCTCCTTGTATAAAATTAACCAACCCCCAGGATTAGAGTGGATACTAGGAGATTAGAAAAAAAATTCCCAAATCTGTTATCTAAGCCTAATATGAAGGAGTCAGATTATGTTTAGCAATTATGGGTTCTATATGACCCGTGAAATACTACTTCTGTTAAATTTATTCATTTGTTTAATCTAAAATTATTGATTATATTCCAAATGTCAAATGCTATTTCTTATCTATATTTTAATATGCAGAATTTGATTTGTATGGAACACAGACATATAGCTCCCTGCTACCCATTGTTCACAACTTCATTCACAGCCAGACTTCTTGAAAATTGCCTTTGTTTTCTTTACCTCTTGTATATATTGTTCAACTCATTTCAGCCTCAACATTATAGTGAAAATGTTTAAAAAAAAAAAAAGAACTCAAAAGTAACAAAAGATCAATTAAAGATAAACGTCAAAATGGATGTTGCTGGTGTCAGGTCAGTATCAGGTAATGTCAGTAGACTGATAAGAGGTTGTGGTAGTTATGCGAATAGCAAACAATGCTAAATACTCTCCAACCATCCTGTTTCCCTAGTATCCTAAAACAACTTCCTGCTCATTTTATTTAGCATAGGATACCTTTGAGATCAAAACTCAGTAATTGAGCAAGTAACCATATTAGAACCAATACCAGTTGTTTGAGCTAGAACAAAAACCCATCTCTGGTAAGTACATTGTCACTGATATATTCAGCCTGATTGGAAGTGATCCTGTACTTCTGGTCTGGTATTCTCAGTATATATTCCCATATATTTTCTCTATATTTTTGACAACATAAATTAGCAAAAGTTTGCAGTTGTTTGGTTGTTAAGCTTTCTTCTCTAAAATTAGACTTTGAGATCCTGCTTTCTATCAAACTAGGATCTAACTCCTTTTATAGGTCTGGAGGCAATGGGTAATGACTTGAAGACATTTGGCTTACCAACACAAGACAAGACTTCAGACAAGTAAGTCCCCCAAAATGTTACATGGTAAATCAATGTATTCCTTTCCAATTACATTTTTTTGTGATATGTGGAAAACGTTGTAGTTTAAAGTTCTCATTTAAAGTCCTAGATTTCTTTCTTTAAATATATCTCTTTTATGAAATAGTAACAGAATGTGAGGAAGAAGGCAATGCAGATCCCCATAATATTTAGAATTGAAAAGAGGTTTTGAAAGAATTGTGATATTTTTCAGTGCACTGTGCTGTTTTATACTGCACATATAAAACATTTTATGCACTATAAATATTTTGTAACTTTAATTTGCTTTTTTTACAGCCTCTGCAGAATTATTTTATCAAGAAAGCAACAGAATTAATATCTGATTTGATACCTCCCAAATTCTAATTTTATGATGATTTGTTATCATAATATTTCTGAAAAAGGCATATTGTAAGTTTTAAAAGGAAAGTCATTTAACAAATGGGCTTAATACACCATTTTTTTTCCCCTAACAAGGCAGAAACATACCTTTTGGCAACAAAAGATAAAATTGTAAAGTCACTTTAGAAATAGTAAAGAAGAAAAAGTCTTGAATATTATGGTGTAAGAGATTAAGTTCCAACTGTCTTAGATGTTCCCAATCTTTCATGTATTCACAACAGTTCCTGGACATTTGCTGGGCATTCCATGCAAAGTCATGTCAATTTTAATTTATAACTTGATATGCTGCTTTAGATAGTGACCTGCCTTTATCTTGATAGTAATAATAGACTCTTTTCACAGTGACTTGCTGCTAGTTTTTATTCTATGTCATTCATTTGTCTTCCCTGGAAGAATATAAATGTGAGACAGGTGCTGTATGCCATAACGATCACTCTGTTTTATTCCTGGCATTAACTACTAGCATTGCTTACCGTTGTGAGTGGAGGTTTGAATTTTGTATGTCAGGTATGATGATCTTCTAATCCTGCTCTTTAGCCTGTTCCCTAATGCAATACTGAGGCCAATACATAGTTTTCAGTCTGGAGCATTTAAAACTCCAGTCAAATTATTTAACATGATAAATTAAAACACTAATCTTAATAGCGTCTTAACATTTCAGTGTCAAAATTTAGTTCCATTTGATAATTTAAAATATTTCATGTCATCCAAGTGGTCCTGCGAGGCAAATATTATTTTCTACAACTCTGCTTTCCTCTGGAGTCATTCTTATTATAAATTCAAAACTTTCAGTGGGGACTATGTACCAGCCCGTCTGACTTGAGTGAAAGCATAAGGGTAGGGCACCTGGGTGGCTCAGTGTTGAAGCAACTGCCTTTGGCTCAGGTCATCTTCCCGGAGTCCTGGACTTGAGTCCAGCTTTGGGGTCCCCACTCAGGGTGGAGTCTGCTTCTCCTTCTCCCACTCTCCCTGCTTGCATTCCCTCTCTCGCTGTCTCCCTCTCTGTCAAATAAATGAAACCTTAGAAAACAAAAGTATAACAGTGAAAATGTAAATGCAATTCAACATTGATTGAGGGAACACCTGGTGATTAGAGAGGAACATCACGGAGAACCACGAATCAGCTAAAATATCTACCACTGAACAGCTTTAAATCTAGTGAAAAGGAGTAGACAAACATAGGCATGCTAGCAAAAAGTAGATAAGAATTGAGATCAAGTCCACGGAAAGAAAGATTGATTCAGATAAGGGTTTCCTTTCAGATAACTTGAGAGCTGAACAAGTCTATTGGAAAAAGAAGGCACCGTGTTAAACACAGACTTGTTGAACACAGGCAGGATAGTATCCCTGCCTTCAAAAAGCATATGTGCTTGTGTCTAAATATTTTTCTTCCTTTCTTTCTTTTTCTTTATTTTTTCTTTTTTTTTTCCCTTAATTGAATTAACTACTAAAATTGATGTAGATATCCGCAATGCTTCACAGGCACAAGAACCCTATCAGAAAAGAGTTTCCGTTTTTGAATTGAAGGAAGCCATGAGTTCTAGAGGGAAATGTCCCCATACCTACAAAGTCCTAGGTCTGGGAGGCACATAAACTGGCATTCTCAGAGTGAAGTTTATGTTGGATACTTCAAATCCACCTAGGTTTCATCTTTGAAGTTTTGTGATGGGAAAATAAAATAAAATAGAATAAAAGCTTGGAAGAAATACAGTTGCGTTGTGTTTAGGCAGTGTTGTTCAACATGTTGATCAAGAAAGCCATGGGTATGGGGCACCTGGGTAGCTCACTCAGTTAAGTGTCTGCCTTTGGCTCAGGTCATGATCTCAGGGTCCTGGGGTCAAGTCCCAAGCCCCCTGTCTCTTTTCTCAGGGGGGAGCCTGCTTCTCCCTCTCCCTCTGAGAGCCTCTTGCCGCTCCCTCTGTGTATGCACATGCTCTCTCTCTGTGTGTCAAATAAATACATAAAATCTTTAAAAAAAAAAAAAAAAGAAAAGAAAGAAAGCCATGGGTAATTTGACACTTTTATATGGTGTTATCATCAAGGGAGAGAGGACTTAGGCAAGGCTCAGCTTTCTCTGTAAAGCAGCATGTTATGGAGATGGATTTTTACTAGAGTGTTTATTCAGTAAGCCTTAATTAAACCTCTACTATAATTCAGACACCTATGTGATATATGGATAAGCAAATAAATGCACTACAACAGAGCGATAGTGGTAATGAAAGGGAGTTTCCTCTTTGGGAGACCAATCAGCTTGCTGTATCCCTAAGTAATTCTTATCATGTAAACAGGATGTTCTAGAGGTGTATGTGTGTAATGTCTGTTTCCCATGTCCTATATGACATGGTCATAACCCATGACTACTTTCTGAATCATGGAGATCGTCTTAATATTGCAAAACTTCTGTTTTAGGCATACAAGTGATGAGTGGTACAGGGGAAGAAATTTTCTCTAGCCTGAGAAGGGACTTCATCAGCTTATTAATAGCAAATTTAAGGTAGTTCAGAAGGCAGAGAAAAGTGAAGTTACTGAAATAAATTTAATTAAATGCTAGACAGAGTAAAAATTTCAGTGATGAGTCTTCTGAAAAGGTAATCAGTACCTAATTAATAACTTTCAGATAATATCCAATATTTTGATTAGTTTAGGTCTGCAGAGTTATGAAATTTTAATAAGAAGGTCAAGAAGTATATTGTATACTGTAAAATTATAGTTATTGGCACAGCATCCACGTTCAGACACTAAATAAGTATTTCTAGATGGGAATTTGATAGAACTGTGACTGCTTAATATGGTTATTTATTAAATGAGGAAGTGGAAATGTGAAAAAATCATGTTCATAACTGGTTTTAATCCACTTTCCTTTGTTCAGGCTCAACTGAAAGCTCTTGAATAATATTGTTAGTAATCAAAAGCTGAATGCAGGCTTGATTATTTAGACAATTTAGGGCTTTGTCAATCCTCTTCAAGAACATTCTGATGTGATCATGAAATGCAGTTCAATGTACAAAGTTAAATATAAATAGGATATGTTTACAGGTGTAAAAATATGACAGCGTCTTGATCAGGCTGTTATTTACATGACTGTGTTTGCTTTGTGAAAATTAACCAGGCTACGTGCTTATGATTTCTGCACTCTTTTGTATGTATATTGTGCTTCAAAAAACATTTCGTTAAAAACATTATGGTGCTATTTGTTGTCCATGATTATAACATATTCTCTAGTTTTTGTTGAAGAGAATTGACTTCATGGACATAATATAAGAGATGAGAAAAAGTGTATTGAACTGAAAAATAAACAGAAATCAAGATGTGAAGGCTGATGTATATGGAAAAAACATTTTGATTAGACAGTTTTGGTGCTTTACAAACATTTTAAGTTTACCAGGACTTTACAGGAAAGTTGTTTTCTTTACAGGAAAGTTGTTCTTTTTTATATGCCTATAACTGTCTATTTGCTTCTAACATGTATAATTTTCAATAAACATTTTTGTCAGTATTACATGTATAAATGGGAAATCATTTGCCTGTTGGTGGTTCTTGCTAAATTAAAAGTGAAGTAATATAGTGACATACTGGTTTGCAAATCATATAATTTGAATGTTGACCTATATCTAATACTAAGTAGATATATAATCTTGCATACAAAAATTCACATTCCTGGAACTATAATTATAGTTCAGGTACTATAAAGAGGAGAATGATTTATAAAACCTCTACCATATTTGAATACTTTGTTAGTATATTCTTCAAAAAAATCATCTGAAGCAAAGGTTTTGATGACTAATCAAAAGAACAGTGAATTTGGGGCACCTGGGTGGCTCAGTGGGTTAAAACCTCTGCCTTCGGCTCCAGTTATGACCCCAGGACTGGGGATCCAGCTCTACATCAGGGTCTCTGCTCAGCTGGGAGCTTGAGATTCTCCCTCTCCCTCTCTGCCTGTCTCTCTGCCTGCTTGTGATCTCTGTCAAATAAATAAATAAAATATTTTTTTAAAAAGAGAATATTGAATTTTTTTTATTTTGGGGGTAAATATACACACACATTCAATGCATATTTTTCTAAAAAATTAAGAGAATAAATGAAGCTAATGTGTTCTTTGAATTGAGGAATCTTTCACCAGTGACCTTAAACATATCAAGTGTCTCGGACCATGGAGTAATTGTAACCTATACGTTAAATCTACTTTATTTTAAGCTATACATATGAAAAGCTGTTCCCTTATTTTTTTTTTTTTTCATGTTATCTGCCTTGGAGTAAGAAATTATTCCTTTAAAAAAATGCTGGAATACTGACTACAGTGACATTTAGGGTTATCCATTAATTTTCTTTCTTCATAATTTTTTTATTCCAGGAATAAATGAATATTAATTTAAATTTGAAACCAGTGAGAGTAATAAAAAATAGAAAAAGAAAAACAGAGACAAAGAATGTTTGCCAGTAATCCGTGAAAATATTTTAATCCTCTTTGAATTCATTCACTTGTGATTTAAACATAGCATGTATTTTTTACTATTACTTTAATTTCTCATGTTTTATTCACAGAGTTATCTAATATTATCTGAGTTCACATATCCTTTTAGTTACCCAGGTATGCTGATAACACATTTCTCATGGCATATGGCAAACCCAATATGAGTTAGTCCTTAGGACTCATCACGGAAATTAACAGACCAGAAAAAATATGCTCATTTCATTAAATAATTGGGCATATGTTTACTTAGAGAAAACTGCTTTTGTTCCCTTTTTAGAACAAAGATTTGAATATTAAAATGCAGATATGTTAAAATCATGTTTTCTTCTCTTTGGTGGGCAAGGAGTTGTTTAAGCAATACTAATGGAGCCATGGTGTGGGGACGGCTTTAGAAGAACACATGTCTGAATGGAAAGAATCAAATTCTTCTGAAAGAGTACCTGAACTGTTTCTTCTCCAATCATGCTATGTATCTTTGGCTTTATCTAACATCTCTGTCTCTACAGTAAAACTGCTTCAGGTAGAAACCAAGATAATAGGTCCAGAAATCCCTTAATATTTTACCTTTCCTCTGAGATGGACTCTTTGCTTCAGATCTGTTAAAGTTCTCACTCCCTCCCTTGGATTTAAGCAATCAGAAAAAGCAGTATTCCAAGGAAGAACTGCCGCCCATGTTGAGTACCAGGAAATGGACATTATTTGGCTCTCCTTCTAAGAATAGTACATGGTGTCAGGATGTATATAAACCAGATACTCCAAAGTAATGTTATCTAAAGGAAGGATGCTGTCAGAAATCAATGGGCTGATATTCATAGAAACATGGTGATGATTCATTATTGGTGCCCACAAGCATATAATTGGGCATAGAAGGAATAAAGTAGAAATTGCATACAGGGCCATGATACCCAGTTAACTTTCAGGCATTAGAAGGATTAAACTTCTTCCTTAGGATACTCATTCTGTGGCCCGAGTTCACATGTCATGAGTGGTAGCAAGTGGAAGAGTGGGACTCCTGGCAAAGGAGAAATTGAATACCCTACAGACCAGACTCAATGTTTGAGGTGGTTAAGGTCCTGAGTTAGAATAGACAGTAGACCAGATTCGACATGTTGGGTGGAAACTGGTGGCCAGGCAAGTCAGGACATAAGAATAATGCAGAAATATTATATAATACTTACATATATTATACAATACCAGTATTTAATACCACCCAGGCTCACATTACAAGCTTTCTCATTGATCTGCTACACCCTGGACCCATCTCCCATCATCCCTTCTCACTTGCCCTCATGCAGTGTGGACCTGGAGCCCCTTGAATTCCAAATGAATGAAGAAGACCTTGTTTTCTGTACACACCAAACTGTATGATCATTTGGAGAAAGATGATAAGCTCCATTTGAAGGGATTATCAGAGTGAACATTTTATTAGGGAATTGGATCTTTAGCCCGGGAAGTCAGGAGAAGGATGCCAGCTAAGGTTGATTTGATTAGTGTCCATGAATTGAAGTAACTAAAAAAATGGAACTAAATGAGTTCTCATAGCTCTGTCAATTTTGGGACAGAAGGGTGAATAATTCACCTCATCACTTTCTCCTTATGGCTACGTTGGATTTCAGTCTGTGCCCAATTCAAAAGAATAAACCAATGTTCATTCAAACATTATCATCAATCCAGCTGGGAAAAAAAAAGAAATCCAGATTTTTATTTAAGTTATTACAATTTATTTAAGTAATTTTAATTCTTCAAAAGAATGTGGGGAAAGCCAATGGCTGCTAACAACTCCACCAATTCCAAGATGTACTTCTTCCTGACACTAGTTTGTCACTTGAGAGGTAGAATCCAGGAAGAAAGGGCAAATGCCAACATTTTTGGAGGCTGACTCGTCCCCATGATATTTTAATTCAGACAAGATTCCAAGCATAACAGAAATGATATTAGGGAAGCTGTTTCCAGAATAAATCTGCAACATCTAATGGGGTATATTATTTAGGTAAGCATGGATCAGGCTGCAAACTTTACAAGGCTTTTCTAAAGTGGGTTCAGCCTGGAAGCCTAATAATTCATAATGGGAAATGTTTTGAATTTACACTTGAAAATGACTATTGTGTTTAATGAAGCATGCATACAATATAATTTTATAGCATTGTTCTTACAAGGATGGATCACAACCGATTATAACTATTGTGAATACAATTCTCCATAAGTTACAGCCCAGTACATCCATGGGTGTGAGAAAAGATCCATGAGAATGGGACCAGTGGACAAGGAACCATGCTTATAATACTGTAGGCTGAGAAATAAAGCCAAAAGATACATTTACATATCTCCTAAGAATTTAGGAACATTTCCTAAGAATTGCAATTGGAAAGCCAATTTTTCATTCTGTTTTCTACTTTTTATTTAATTAATGTGTAGGGGGGAGGCCACAAAAATCTGCTAGCCAGAAAGTTTTATTCATGCTCTTTATACAATGCATACGGGACCTTATCTTTATCTTGGGAGGATTTTTTTTTTTTTTTAATGTGGTTTACTCTGAAACTTTATGGTTCCACTTTTTTTTTTTTTTTTTAATATTTTATTTATTTATTTGACAGAGAGAGATCACTAGTAGACAGAGAGGCAGGCAGAGAGAGAGAGAGAGAGAGAGGGAAGCAGGCTCCCCGCTGAGCAGAGAGCCCGATGCGGGACTCGATCCCAGATCCCTGAGATCATGACCTGAGCTGAAGGCAGAGGCTTAAACCCCTGAGCCACACAGGCGCCCCTACCTTGGGAGGATTTTTTTTCTGTGAAGGAGAAATTTGATAAAGACATAAATGTGAATGGTTTTTGTAGGTGTGTATATAAAACCATTTCTAATGTTCAGATTTTTTAAATGCTAGAATATTCATTTATTTATTGATGTGAATGCTATTGAATATCTAAAATCTTATCTGGTATTGTTAATAACCACTGGGTAAGCTTCAGGAAAAAAATTCAAAGGAAATTTTATTTTCACACCTTGAGTTACCAAACAATTACTTAGTATTAACAGTAACATTAACGTGACAAAATTGTCTGACCTACAAAATATCTTAAAATAAGAGATACTGAACATATAGGGTAGATTTAAATTATCATACAGGAGTTAGAGTTTAATTAGATTGGGCATTTTGTTATTTTCACCCCTTTAACCTGTAGTTAGGAGCTTTGGAGATAAGCCAACTTTATCGCAGGATTTTTAAAAATCAAGACACAATTGACATATAACACTGTGTGTTTAAGGTGAACAAAATATTGATCTCATACATTTATATTGCAATACAATTGCCATTTTAGCACTAGTTAACACCTCTATGGTGTCATATAATTATCGTTTCTTTTTGTGGTGGCAACAACTAAGATCTAGTCTCTTAGGAAGTTTAATGTTTGTAATACAGTTTTATTGCCTATAATCACTTTACTAAGTATTAGCTCTCCAGGACTTAGCTACTAGTTGACTTAAGCCACATCTCTCTCATTCCCCCACCTCAAGATCTGTTTTTTCAGTACCTGTGTGTATATGTGTATATCTATACGCATTACCTCGATCAGTAGAATTATAGTTTGTTTTAAACTTCTCGATTCTGTTATAACTTTCTAACCATCTCCCTCCCCCTAAAAATCCTTACTTTGGAAAATTGTAAGCACCAACAGATAGGATAAATTAGAAAATTATAGCCATAAAGTATTTTTTAGGAACTCACATATTATACTGTTTTTGTAATTTTCCAATTCTATCATATCTCAAAGGTGGCCTTGCACAGACACTGAATAGAACAAGATAAACAATAAATCATCCCTCTGTAGATGAAGCCGGTATTCTGCCCAATCTCTAGCCTATAAGAATATACAAAACTCTGTCTTCCTAAGAACCAGCAAAGGTTTGAACTCTGACTAGGTTCCTTGCATCTCATTGCTGAACTTATTTGATCTTATCCTAAGATTTGCAACCAAATAGGATTTTGTATCACACAATTAAAACTATGTATTTGTATAATGTCATTGTACATTTGTCTATATAAAAAAATCTTATATTAACGACAAGGTATTCATATGATTTTTGTTTTGGCCAGGACAGTCTTCTGTTTCTGTTGGTGTATAAGGGAATATTCTATTTGGTATAAATGGAAGCATAAGCTTAGTAAGTCTGTATTCCTGTAAGAAAATTTTATTAAGGGTACTCCCTGGCTTGTTGTTTTGTGAAAGAAGGTCATTTTGTTTTGTTTGTATTTTGGATTCAACAATGGCTGACATGGGTGATCATATCACCCATCCTTACTCTCTGTTTGACCAGGGAACTAGAGATCACATGCACAAGCAAACCCTGCTGAACAGAAGAAAAGTTCCTCTGTCTTACTGGTAATGTTTTTGTCTCTGTCAAAGCCGCAAAATTTTCCAAGAAGAGCTCTTGTTTCCTATATGAAGTTGCACTCTCATTCTAAACTTTTGCGTACTAGAAAAATTAGGAAACAAAACATCATTCAAAAGTGAGCATCCTTAGTTTGTATGCTGAGGTTTTTGTAATTTTAACTCCAAGAGAGTCTCAAAGGCTGTAACTTTCTGATAAGTCAGATTTTTCTGCATGTCTGTTTCTCTTCCTACACCACTTTATCTATAAGACCCATGTATGCTTCTATTTCTTCAGCTCTTTCCCTGGTCCATCTATAGGGGCTGCTTTTATTTGAGAATTCATCAGAAAAAAAAAATTACATTGTAAAATTACTAGAGCAAATGTGACCTGCAGAATTTGAATGAAAATGTTGATTAAGAGCCAAGTAAAGAACAATAATGAAGGGTTTTCTTATACCTCAGAGAAATCACTGCAGAATTCAGAATTCTGTTAGCTACTTACTGCCCTCAAGTAGAGATCTATGTCAATACTTTTGTTATCATCCATTCTTCAGATGAAAAAAGAAATGTTGAAAAGCAACACAGTAAGAAAGAGTATAGTATAACATTGGTTAAGACATTGGCGTCTCAGTAACTGCTTATATATCAGTACCTAAGTCAAAATTTTCTTTCAAGAGTGGTTCAAATGCTATCTCTTCTGAGACACCTCCTCATACTGTTGAATCAGTGGCTCCTTTCTTCTGTCTCCAATATTTTGTGTAGCCATGGAATGGTTAAACAGTAAACACCATGTGTAGCTTTTGCCAGAAAGGATGCTTAATGTCATGCACAGCATATAAGGCTGCCAGCACTGCCTTCCAAGAGAGAATCTCTTGTTGCATTCAACTCTAATCCTGTAGATGTTCTTTTTGCCAATTATGAAAGAATAAATGCCCCCTTTCAATACCACAATAGAGTCAATAGACACAGCTGTCCAGAGAAGGAACAAAAATTCTGGACAACGTAAGAAAATAAATCTGGAAAAATACCAGCCCAGGGATAATTCTTTCAAAGACATTTGGAATAGGACTTTCACACATTCTTAGAAAAAGGAAATGGAAAGTTCTCCTCTGAGTCCTTCTGGATAGAATTATAACATTATACGTAAGTTAAATGGGTGGTAATAAGCTCTTTGGTGGTCATCATATAGTGTGAAATCAACCATTCTCAAATGACAGGTATCCTTTTGCCTTTATAAATATCAAGTTAAAAAATACTTATATTAATTATAAAGTGACATCTGACTTATTTGGAACTTAGGTGATTTACATGACTTCTAGTAACAGCATGGTACCCAGTTAAAGAAGAATTCTTAATTATGACTCTTCTATTTCTTACTGGATGTACTAAACAATGCGTGAGTACATAGTTTCATTGAAGCACTTGCCACTGTATTACAGTTACATATGACTTTGCTATTACATTATGTGTTTCTTGAAGTAGGAGCTATAGCATATACATTATGTGTGTATAAGAAAGAACACCCAATTCCGGCCAAAGATAGAAGCCACTGCCTTGACCCTAGTTTATTGTTCTAGAGAGAGACACACAAATAAGGTCAGTGAGTCATTTCACCAAGATTTTGGGCTTCAGATAGATTAAACATATTTGTCTTCTTTTGCCATGGTTAAAATGTGAAAGTTCAGGTCCAGAGGTGGGTATCTTCCATGACTTCTACGAGGTGTTTATGTTTGTTTATTTTTTATTTTTTTTTTTAGCACTTGATTTGTTTTTTTATTTGCTTGTTAGTTTTTTAAAGCCTGCCTGTACTGAGCAAAACTATTAAAATGTGGTGTAGAGAGAATCCAATGCTAGTAACAGGTAGAGAGAATCCTAATGTGTTCCCCGTCCCCCGCTTAGGGGTTATATCATTTCTATCTTTGGGTTTCCTGAGACTGACTCTGAAACGCCTTCTAAGTTAGTTTGAGATACATGTTTCTGTTACTTGTAACCTTAAGATTCCTAAATAATGTGGAGAGTGGGTGGGGAAAAGCGGGGAAGTATTTCCAGTTAGAAATCACCAGGTTATAAATATGTCCTCTTCACATGAGTTTGTATTTAAAAAAAAAAAAAAAAAAAGTGTCTAACTGGGAAATTAATGAAATCCAGGAACGGAAGACCTAATTCAGGCAGGCCTTTTGACAATTGAAAAGAGAACTAAACTATCTTTAGGCAGCCCTCCCTTGGGAGTGATAATTTCTCATGGCACCTGCACTTCTTCCTGGAAGTCTTCCTTTCTCTACTCATTTGTCTGTGCTTACTATTTATGGTTCCTGCTCTACTAAAGGGTTGCATTGTCTATTACCTTACTGAGGCACTAAATCACCCTTATCATACCTAATACCTGGGATAATATGAACCACAATTAAACTAGATAACATGTATAAGCTTTTGACACGAAGTCAAAAGCTAGTTATGAGCAAGAGCAGGGACTGTGGACAATCCATTTTGGTAAGAATGGCGGGAGAAGCAGCCCCGCATCCCATTTCCAGCATCTGCTGTTTTCAGTAGCAGAAAGTGACAACCTTTGATAATATGGGTGACACAAGCTGTGGCATCTGTACCCCACAATGGTAACTGAGGACGACTCTTCACGGATCAACTCTGCTACAAAGCTGGAGATTCCTCTAATCTGGTGCCTTCAGTTCTGGTCTACAGAACTCCCAGAGTGCTTACGAGCCACGTAGTATTTGTAATAATCCCCTCAGATTTTCCAGATGCGGTTTCTCTTTACTTGGCAACTTACAATGCTGGTTCTTATTGCTGTCTTTAGATCAAGGGTTGGCAAACTTTGTCTTAAATGGTCAGATAGTAAATATGTCAAGTTTTGCAGGCCCCATGCAGGCAAATTGTTTATTATTGCTGTTGTCGGTGCCTGCTTTGCTGTGTTTTTTGTTTTGTTTTTACAACCCTTAATTCATGGGCTATACGAAAATAGGCTGTAGTTTGCAAATCCTTGCTCTAAGCTTTCAGCACTCCTGCTCCTTACCTTAGTCTCTTAGTTACTCAATTCCAGCTTGCAAAGAAATTTATTTGGTGCAATTAATCTCCCTGAAGCAAGCTGTTCTTAAAGATAGCCTCCCAATAATTTCTCATAAAGAAGTGGGAGAAGAACCCTGAAGCCAATAGTTACTGCTAATGTAAGTGCACTACATGGTGAACATTCTGGGCTTTGCCAGTCTGGCTACTTCTAATCGCTCAAGCTGAGCTGTGCCTGGGACTGCATGTCCCAGATGACCACTATAGTCCCCGAAACACACAACTGTGTTGTAAAGATGAATGGAATAACCACTGCTAAAGAGTTGGAACATGCTGATTATATATATTATTTTATTTTATAAAACATTTTGTTTATTTACTTGAGATAGAGAGAGAGCATGAGCAGGGGGAGTAGCAGAGGAAGAGGAAAAAGCAGGCTCCCCGCTGAGCAGAGAGCCCACTGCAGGGCTCCACCCTGGACCCTGAGATCTTGACCTGAGCCAAATGCAGATGCTTAACTGACTGAACCACCCAGGCACCCCTGATTATATATCTTAAACCAAACAGACCTCAAATGATATATTTAGCCTTTACTTTTGTTAAGTGCATAAGAAAGTGGATAAAAAATCTTGGCATCAAGGAGGTTACAGAGATGCTGAATAGACTCTAGGAAAACCAGCAGAAGCTATCAAGGGCCCCTCCATCCAAAACTTAGAAGCATAAGCCAAAACCAAACAAGCAAGCAAGTGAATAAATAGGTAAATAAAACTCAGAGAAGGTTTCAGATTGTGGAGCCCAGTTCTGGCTTCTGTTACTAATCTTGTCTTCTCTCAACTCAACAACCAGCTCATGGGTCTCAATCTTCTGCTATTGCCAACCAGACTGATTTGGACCTGGATCATAGCGAACATGGTACAGCTGTTGTCTCATAGCAGGGTTGTGGACAGAGTGGGAAAGTGCCCTCAATTAATCATATCCTTTTGAAGGAGGACATTAAGAAGATTTTAGCAAGTGACTAGCATGACGATCAATAGTAAACTAACTTTTCTGCTAAAACACTACTTCAGTCGCTTCTTGTTTTCAGGGTGTTTCATTAAGTTTATTTTTGAGCATTGACTTTAGTACTACTTGAGTATGGCAAGTAACCAATAGGCATGGCCCTAGTTTTTGAATTGGCCTTACTATTGGACCGGTAAGACTTCAGACTATAAGCCCATCTTACTTATAGAGATTCAGTTAAGCCCAGCTAGACTGTGGTCTTAAAGTGCAACTTGAAATAGTAAATACTGTAATTAGTGCACTGACATTAAATTATATTTGATTTTGTATTGCAGATTATAGTCCCTCTCTTGCTTTTAAATGAATAGGGAAGCATATTTTACAGTTAGGCAAGAGCCAAGAAAGAAACATGGTTGATTATCCTTTATGAGACTCTGTGAGTTGTCTCTTCCGTCTTTGGTACTGAAAAATACTTAAGCCTTTTTTTCCCCATGGTTAGGCTAATGTGAACCAGTTTGTGCCATCTCTTATCAGCATTCATGCTAGATTAGAGAATAATTTACTTTCAGGTATTTAAAAATTGGACATTGTAGAGGTTGTTAATTACCAGGTCCATCATTCACATTTGATTATTATATTTTTCCCTGAATGAAACTTGATTTAACTAGGTCTTCAACATTTAACGAGAATGTAGGCATTTAACACATTTATGGTTCAGATTTCCGATAATATTGCAACATTATAGGTTTGAAAACCTGCAGTGATGCTTAGTCAGTTTTCAGAAGAATCTTCAGGGCTTGAGAAGTAATATTAAAAATCATAAGAAATATGAATTTAAAATAATTATTTTTAGTTGGATATTAGAGCTTTTCATCTGACTGGTACTTTTGCATTTGAATGTTCTGGGACTAGTTAAAAAACAAAACAAAACAAAAAAAAAAAACAAGGAATAATAAAAAGGCAGTTAGTCCAAAAGGTTAACTGTAAGCAAATCATAAAATTTTAACTTAAAATGAAGAATATAAATATGCTAATATCTGAAGCATTTGTAATGTAATGAAGTAATTAAAAACTTGTCTGTTCTGGTTCAAAGCCTGATTTTGCCACAAAATAGCCATGCAACTTGAGACAAGGTACTAAAAACATTTTGATGTATTCATATACATTCATCTATAAGACCTATTTTGCCAGTTACTATAAGGAGAAAACATAAAACTCAATAAGTGCTTATGTGATTGCAACATATTTTCAAGGAACAATGTTTTAAATTATTAAGAAATGACATGGTATTGGTTTTGCCTCTGACCACTTAAAGTGACTATGTTAGTCCACTTGAGATGCCATAACAAAGTACCATAGACTGGGTGGCTTAAAAATCAGAAATTCATTTTCTCACAGCTCTGGAGGTGGGAAGTTCAAGATGAAGGTGTTTGCTGCTTTTATTTCTCTCTTTGGCTGGTAGATGGCTATCTTCTCCTCAGGTCCTCACATGGCCTTTTCTCTGTGCATAAGTTTCCCTGGTCTCCCTCTCCCTCTCTTTCTGTCTCTGTCTTTCTCTCTTTTTCCTTTAAAAGGACACCAGTCATATTGGGATAGGGTTCCACACTTACAACTTATTCATCCTTAGTTACCAACTAAAGGGCTTTTCTCTAAATGTATAACAATAGTGGGAATTAGAGCTCTAATATACGGTTTGGGAGGAAACACAGTTCAGTCCATCACAATGAACTGCATTTAATTTCTTTAACTTCTCTAAGTCACAGGTATTTCATCTTGATAAGAAGAATAAAGGTATTGTGAGCATAAAATGAAACAAGCCAGCTCTTGGAGGGATGGGGCAGAAGGTGAAGTAGATGGCCCTGTCTACAGGGTACCCTTCAGTCTAATCAAAGCTGTAGTTCAGACTTCACTGCATAGCAAACCTGAGTAGCAGAAAGTTGACCTTGGGCACCACCATCTTTCCTGGGGGCAGACCTCATCAAACAGCATGAGAAAGATGTTTTGGAGTATAAGAGAAATAATGAATTGGAATAAAGTTTTTAAGAGAGCATGTTACATATAGTAACTACAGTTCCTCTGGGTTTACCAATCTTTTGAGTTGTAAACATGAGAGAAAACATTATATGGCAAAATATGTCAAGTAGCACTTTTGTGTTGTATCATTAAATGAAAAAAATACTCTGATATTCTTCAGATAATTCATATTGTGATTACTGATATAAAATGTCAATTTCAAGATATATTATTAGAAGTATTATTCAATATGGAAGGTACGTTGAGTAAAATGCTCATGTTGAAAATTCTAATCAGTAATTAGAAACTTCAGTTAAAAAATGAAATAATTTAAGTTTTCCATTAGAAAAACTTACTACAAAGAGTCTAGTTATGCTATCTGCTATGACTATTACTCTTGATTTATGCTACAATATATCCAGATGAAGGCAAAATATATTTACATTCTTGACTGAATAGCTACCCTTATTTAAATTCTCCTTTGAACCCCACTTTAATTCAAAACATAATAAAGAAGACTTCAAAGGAATTTTTTGAATGTAACTGTTTCATACTTTGAGTGTGTATGAAATTCTCAGGCTTTCTCATATTTTCCAGGATCTGAGAGATAAATAATGACCACAATTGGTTCACATCCTTCGGCTCAAGCAAAGTCCAAGCACTTTAGCATGTTCTGTTGTTTGTTTAATACAGTAAAATTCAGGCATCTTGTTTTTCCTATATATCCTCTAATGTATTTTTAAAGATTTTTAAAATTTTTATTTTAGTGGGAGGGGCAAAGGGAGAGGGTTGTAAGCAGACTCTGCACTGAGTGCATTCTTCAATGTGGGGCTCATCTCACCACACTGAGATCATGACCTGAGATGAAACCAAGAGTCTGTGGCCCCACTGACTGTGCCATAGGTGCTTCTCCTTAAAGTAATTTTGAAAGTCATGTATTCTATCAAAGACTTTTAAGGTATCATCTTAAAACTCTCATTTTAGTTTAAAAAGTTGCAAAGAAGACAGTTTCTAGTTTATTTTAAATATTGACATTTAAAAATGAAAATATTAAAATAAAACTGTATGTTAATCTTTTAAATGCATTAAATAACTGCAAATAGCACTGTAATTTTACATCTACCATTAAAAATATATGTAGGAACAAGTTCTTCAAGTGTGCATATTTATATCTCTTTTTCTTCTGAAACTAATTTTTCTATTCTATAATCCACCCATAAGTTTATTCTAATCTAATTTAATGCTTGAAAATCTTTTATTGATCACAATATTATATTACTTTCTATAATAATTATATATATCATTATATATATATCTGATATATATATATACATGTATGTGTGTGTGTGTGTGTGTATATATATATATATATATATATATATATATATATGGAAAGTATAAGTCTTCAAAAATCTAGATTGTATCATTAGTACCAAATTGATCCAACAGCATATCTTCCAAATTGCATTAAATAATTATAAAGAATTAAGAACAATGTTTTAGGGGCGCCTGGGTGGCTCAGTGGGTTAAAGCCTCTGCCTTCGGCTCAGGTCATGATCCCAGGGTCATGGGATCGAGCCCCGCATCGGGCTCTCTGCTCAGCGGGTAGCCTGCTTCCTCATCTCTCTCTGCCTGCTTCTCTGCCTACTTGTGATCTCTGTCTGTCAAATAAATAAATAAAATCTTTTAAAAAAAAAAAAAAAAAAAAAAAAAAAAAAAAAAAAAAAAAAAAAAAGAACAATGTTTTAATAATGCGTTTCTTAATGAGATGGATTTTTTTCTTGTTATTCTTACATTCCTGGATGAAGATTATTTGTTTCTCATTTTAGAAAATATAGACCATAAATTATATTTCTATTTCATATTTTTATAAATGAAAGCAATAAAGAGCTTGTTCACATACATAATATGTAGCTAAACTCATTACAACTATGTAAACTATCACATTAAATACAAAATTTACTTATAATACTCCATCAGCTGAAAATTTGTATTTGATTCTTTTTCATTTTTGTTGAAAATATCAATTAAAAGGATCATTCTTCAGGGAGACATTTACTTTTTAAATTTCCTTAAAGTCTACCAAAAAAAAATTGCTGAGGCTAAGCTAATGATTATTAATTATACTTATTACTTCTCTTATTTAGAGGCATCTTATTTAACTGGACACACTCAAAAATATTTGACAACACCAACTAATATTTACTTGAATCTCATTTTTCAGGGCAATATCCTTGGGTATAGGCTTTAAACTTATTGCATGATTTAAGCATATTTTCAGGTTTAGAGGCAGACCAAAAGCTGGGTGAATGAGGGGAGAATCCCTCTACTCTCAGTGAGAATGACCAAAATGCAAAGGGCAGCTAAAATGCAAGCAGTTTTTCTAAGCCAACTTTCAAAAATTTTTGGATATTCAGAATCTCAAATATATGCACAGATCAGGAGTCTTGTGATTTGGTCTTCTGCATGAGATAACATACTATTGCTTTCTTTAATATGTCCAATCAATGTTCTATTTGTTCTTCAGAGGTTTTCCCTATAGCATCAAAACATGGATTTGAATACTAGGGAAGATTTTCACTCCTATCCTTCAATGTATGATATAAATGAATTCATGACATTATAATATGTGAAAAATCGTCCATCTCTAATGACATTTTTCACTAATAACAAAAATATTTATAAGACAGAAAAGATGTGAGGGGTATTGTGGATTTATGGTTGATGGAGAATTCCTCAACACCTATACCTGAACTGCTTGGAGACCGAGATCTGTACACTCTCAGGAGATGCACATTAGTGAGATTTGAAGTCAGTTAAGAATTATATTTTTATAAGTTGCAAAATAGGAATCAGGATGAGAGAAACAGCAAGACACCACAAACACAGGTGTATTCTCAATTTTAAAGGAAAAAATGGAAACATATGGAAATGAAGGATCTGAAAGGCACATTCTCAAAATTATCTATGCCCACACACAACTTGGAAAATTTTAATGTATTCCTTAGGGTGTGCGTAGCATGTTTTGCAGATCATGGCTTTAATACAGTAAGAAGTGAGACATGGTGGAAAGTACATAGGCTTTACAGTCTGTCTGACTTTTCTTTGAACCCTGGTTCTGCAATTTACTACCCTTGTACATTCCTCAATATTTCTCAGTTTCAGTTATGTTATGTTTAATCTATAAAAAAGGGATAACAATACTTAGGGTGATGTGAGATATACATGCAACAATGTGGTTGAAATACCTAGCTCAATGTCTGATAGATAATTGGTGCTCAAAATTGTTACTTCTGTCTTTTATCCCCACACAAAGAATAACATATGTTCCCCAGAAATCATTTCTGCACTTGTTGAAACAAGTAAGATATCAAATACTTCAAATCATCAGTTATTTTTTTTTTATACAAAAACTATTTCATGAATTCCTACTCTTTGTAAAGCACTGGATCCTGCATGCACTTGATGGTCTAGATTATTAACACGATTTTATGTTGCAATTTTTACATGGACATTTAGACTGTAGATTTTGTTTGTAAGTATTTGTAAAAATTTCTATGGGAAAGAAAGTGGTGACTATGCCTAACATACTCCTGTCAGTCTGTTCATTTTCTCTTCTAAAGTCAGTTTTCATATGAAAGACAAATTGGAATGTTTCTTGCCAAGATTGAAGTTAGAATAAGGGGAATTAGGGTGGTTGCATGAATTCATTGCTTAATGGCATCAAGTGAAGACACCATAATGAACTTTTCTTAGGACAGTGATGGCCTCCCTAATGGGACCACAAATACTCAAAAATGTTTGGCTAAAACACCTTCTCTCTCTCTCTCTCTCTCTCACTCTCTCCCCCCGCATTGGGAATAAACTTCTAGGTGGGCTTGATCTCCTCTGGGAAATGTTTGGATGAAAATCATGTTTGCCTTTGTGAGCTATCCTCTTTTCTCATGGGAAAACCAATTTATCTTATAGATGTATCTTTTTCATTTAGTCATATTTTATAGCAAGATCGTTCAAGTCCAAGTATCTTAGGAACCATTTATTTTTCAGGTGATTAAAACATTGAAATGTCACAATTCATTTGCTATTTGTTTTTAATTGATTTTTATAATTTATAATTTTTATAATTTTATAATTTCTAATTTTTATAATTTTATAATTTAACTCTATTTAAAAATATCATTTCTAATCTTCAACTTCTTAAATAGTAGCAACTATGTCATTATTAATACTTAGAGTATCACTGCCATTTTATCTATTAACAGGAACATTCAAAGCTAAATATAGCAAGGAATTTTATATTTTAATATAATCGAATAAGAGAAGGTGAAAGATTGTCAGCAAAATCATTTGAGATTAAAATTGCCATATATTCAAACATATCTTATGCCTGTTTATGAATTCCATTGTATTAAACCAATTTATGTAATTCCATGAAAAGGCCTCATTTCATTTTTTATTGGTTATGGTAACCTAAAAAAAATCATCATCCACTAAGTTCTCACCAAATTTTACAAGGACTAAATCAAGGGAGGCTCGTCCATATAAAATGCACTTGGAAAAAAATATATGGAAGAAAAAAAGAAAAGAAATAGATGAAATAAAATAAATGGAAAGAACAGAAGGAAGAAAAAGAAAATTAAAATCCAATAGATTTCAAAAAAAAAAAAAAAGAAGAGAAAAAGAAAAGAAAATAAAGCAAAACAAAACAAAGATCTTACTCCTCCCAAAAAGCATTTTTCAATGTTGAAATTTGAATATGTCTTTTATCTGTGAGAGATTTCTACTCGTTTTGTAGAATTTGTATTTCTTCTGAATACTTTGGAAAAGCCAAACAGAATAAGTTGGATATTTCAAAAATTCAGAAGTGGCAGCATGACCCCAACTTTCTGTAAAGAAGTATAAACATTTATTAATACATTTATTTTTGAACTCAACCCTATTTCACAGAGTATTTTAAGCAGCTGAGAGTTTCAACTTGTAACATGTGGCGTATCAATATAGTTAGAGTACTTATTCTGGACTCATTCTGTGAAGCAGCTTCTTGAGTGATCTATTTATTCTGGGCACCAGAATCCTGACTACAATTGTCAATATGGTCCATCTGGCTCAGAGGAAGCACTGACAATGGAAATATAGAGGAAACCACTAAAATTACAGAATCTACATGATGGAATAAACCATATGCAAGTTGTTAAGCTGTTAACCTAAACACATATTTTAGTTTCAACAAACCATAATTAATAAACTAGTCTACCTACAGCACAGCTGAAAAAGTTCTCAGCCAGAAATGGGTCTGAGATTTATATATTTTCCTGAATCTATTAAAGTGTTTTTCTTAAATTCTTTTACACAGTAATTCCTATGATATTCTCTCTCATTCTTCATTGTAATTGTTCAAAATTCAGAATTTCAATTATAGAATGTTCACCAGTCTATTTGTTTTACCGCTACTTTTTCCTACATCTGTTTTCTTTTTCTCAAATCTATTCAATGTACAATTTCAAGTGAGTTTATAATTTCCAGTGAATGCTCTCAAATAGATATGTAACAGTCCTGGGTAGTCATTGTGCATTTATTCCCAAAGGTTTTCATATGTAGTAGCACAACTTAGTGGCAAAACAACAAAACAACAAAATATCAAAACAACAAAAATACAAAACAACAAAAATATCTTCTGTCCCAGTTCCGGATACTTGAAATCTAGAATCAAGGGGATGGCAGGGCCATATTCCTTCTGAATTTATATACTTTTTTAAATATTAAAAGAAAACAAAACATGGGGGGTTGTTTCTACATAATGAAGATTTTGGTTTACATTTGCACAGTCATTAATTTGTTAGATTCTTACTTTTAAAAAAAGACCTTATTTATTTATTTGACAGAGAGAGAGCACAAGCAGGGGGATTGAGAGAGGGAGAAGCAGACTTCCTACTAAGTAGGGAGCCCCATGCGGGGCTCAATCGCAGGACCCTGAGGTCATGACCTGAGCTAAAGGCAGACTCTTAACCGAATAAGCCACCCAGGCACCCCTTTTTTAGACTCTTTTAATCTCTTATTCAAAATCCTTGCATAGGAGACCTTGATCTCCATAATGTTCTAGTGGATAACTACCAAAGGTCCTAGGGATTTAGATGTTGTCAGCAGTATAGGCCCAGGGAATCACTTTGTTTAAAATATGTCTATTTCTCTGTCATTGTATTTCCCCATCCATCTAAACCCAGCTAAAGGCGATTATTTTCAGGGTGCCTGGGTGGCTCAGTCATTATGCATCTACCTTTTGCTCAGGTCATGATCCCAGAGTCCTGGGATCCAGCCTCGGGGGTCACTGCTGAGCAGGAAGCCTGCTTCTCCCTCTCCACTTCCCCAGCTTGTGTTACTTCTCTCGCTGTCAAATAAATAAATAAAATCTTAAAAAAAAAAAAAAGTGGGGGGATTATTTCCTGGTGTACCTCAATGAGCATAGCATAATAAAGCATATCTCCACCAGAGTGAACTTGGTATTCCCAGCTCATTTGGTAAAATGAATGCACTTTCCTCGTCCTCAGCCTCTGACAAAAATAATAAATAATTATAGTTTCCTTTCACAGAAAGGAAGCTGGGGGAAAGAAACTTAAGTGATTTGCCTGAGGTTGTTCTTGGGGTCAGTAGCAAAGTCCGGAATGGAGTCACTCAATCTCCTTCTCCAAGTGCCTGATTCCCCTGCCAGATATGTGCTTCCAGTGAGAACTTTTCCCAGAGCAGCACAATAGAATTCAGTTGGTGGTTAAGGTCCTTGTTATATTTCATACAGGAAGAAGGAAATGGAGCACAAACTTTCAGGATACACTGATTATTGTGATGCAGGCGGCAGTGGACTTACCCAACAGCTGTAAGGATCACAAGTTCAGAGGAAGTTAGATAAAATGACTTTACATTTAGGAGTTCAAATTTGAAAAGTACATTAGGGAATAACAACCCCCCAAATAATAATAATAACAATAGTACTACCACCACCTAAAAGCGCTGACCTTTGCGTGGTAGTTGGAATGGTCATCTGAGAAAAATCTGAGCAGCTTGTGTCTCCCTCCAGCTCAACACATCATCAACATTCAGTGAGTCAATTCTCCCATGTAAATAGGCTGCAGATGCAGAGTTAAACAATGGGAATAATTTCTGGTGATGAAAGGTTAGGGAACCAGCCTGGATGCCTCATTGTATGCTATTGTCTGTCGCCTCTGCCATCTGCTGCTTTACAAGATTTTGGCACTGTCCTGGAGGATTTACCCACCAGGCGAGTCGGGAGACACTTAACTTCTGTGACACTCATAAAACTATATAGGGAATGCAATGGATATCATGTAGCCTTTAACAATATATTTTAAGTTTGAAAAAGTTACAGTTGGGAGCCTTGTTCTCTCAGATTGATTTAAATGCTCTATGTTGGTGTTTATGGGTTCCTGCTGGGTTATAGCCATGAAGTACTCAAATGTAAGAGCTTTAGAAATAGAGAGAGAAAAATACAACCATCAAATAGCAAAGACACCTCGTCACTCACACCTGTGGTTTCCTGGGTGAGGAGGTGGTTTAGGTAACAAGCAGGCTTGGGCAGGGATTGGGGGAGGGCAGTGAGCTGTGACTAGTGAGTTTCCAGAGTTAAATTCCAGAGAAAGAGCAATGTGCAGGGGTATTTGATGTGTAAGTGTGGAGAAAAAAGTGTAGGTTAAAATTGGGCTTATAAACACCAAAAATCTTAGAGACACAGAGAGAGGGAGAAAATGTCTGTGTGTTTATGTTTGGGGAGGAGGACAAACATGAATGAGGAAAAAAAATAAATAAATAAAAGTGAAAGTTTGTATAGCCAGAATTCCTGAGGTTTATACTCAGTCAACTTACACACTTTATCTGAAACTTTGGGTATATGTATTGGTTGGCCTTTTTGGGGAAAGATGACATCTCCTTGCGGATATTAGGACAGAGTTCCATTTCAGGCCAGGTGTAAGAAGAATTTGAGACACATCTGTTTCCTCCACCCAGAGATACCTATGACACAAACATGTAAACTTAAAAAAAAAGGGGGGGGGGTATGTATTTAAGTCTGGTTTCAAAGAAAGCCAAGGACATTCTATAAGAGTTTATAGAGAATTTGTGGAGGCATTGTATGATTTTCAGATGTAAACTATGATTGTATCACTCTATCTTTGGTCTTTACCTGGTGAAGAAAAGAAAATTTTATAATATAAATAAAAAATTTGCTCAAAAATTCTTGCCCCTGGGTACCTGGGTGGCTTAGTCAGTTAAGCGATTGCCTTTGGCTCAGGTCCTGTTCCCAGAGTCCTGGGATCCAGTCCCGCATCAGGCTCAAAGCTTGGCAGGGAGTCTGCCTCTCCCTCTGCCCCTCCATCCCGTTCCTGTGCTTACACTCTCCATCTCTCCCTCTCTCATCTTTCTCTCTCTCACACACACACAAATAATTAAAATATTTAAAAAAATTCTTACCCTTAATACATCAAAACATTACAGTGGTTTGAAAATACTAACTTATGTAGGAAAGTTGGGATACTTAGAACTTCAGGGGTGCCTGGATGGCTCAGTCATTCAGCATCTGCCTTTTGCTCAGGTCCTGATGCCAGGATCGAGCCCTACATCAGGCTCCCTGCTCAGCAAGAAGCCTGCTTCTCCCTCTCCCACTCCCCCTGCTTGTGTTCCCTCTCTCACTGTGTCTCTCTTTGTCAAACAAATAAATAAAATCTAAAAAAAAAAAAAAAAAAAGAAAGAAAGAAAGAAACAAAGGAAAAGAACTTAGAACTTCAGCATGAGCTCAAACAGCCCTTTTATTCTTCTCTTGCGCGTGGCCTCGGAATTAGATTGTCTAGTGGCTAGTTATAGCTTCTACATCAGTCCTACACCTGAAAAGTTTTAACTGATCAGAAAACAAACTCATGTCCTGCATCGAGCTCTCTGCAGTAGGGAACCTGCTTCCTCCTCTCTCTCTCTGCTTGCCTCTCTGCCTACTTGTGATCTCTCTCTGTCAAATAAGTAAATAAAATTAAAAAAAAAAAAAAGAAAGAAAAGAAAAGAAAGAAAGGAAACAAACTCATGACATTGAGACAACACTTCTCTCCTTACCTGCATCTATCCCAATATATCCTATGTTTACCCAAGGTCTCAATCTCTCCACCCAAACCTTCTCACATATTCTCCTTATGACAGTCCCCTCTACCACCGCCACATTAAAGTTCTCATTCCATTAACACACCTATCACTTGGGAGAAACCCATTAAAATATGAATGAATAACAGAAGGATAACTAGAAAAATCCTCAAACACTTGGACTTCTTAATTTTTTTTTTAAAAAGACATGTTCTAAAAACATGAAAGAAAGAAAAGAGAGAGAGAGAGAAAGAAAGAAAGGCTTTCAAATAACCCATGATTTAAAGTTATCATAAGGAGAAGTAAAAAAATATTTCATCTTGAGGTGTCTGGATGGCTGAATCCGTTGAGCATCCAACTCTTGATCTCAGCCCAGGTCTTGATCTCATGGTTGTGAGTTTGCCCCAGGTGGGACTCCAGGCTGGACTGAAGCCTACTTAAAAAAAAAAAAAAAAAAGGAAAGGAAAGGAAAGGAAAAAAGAAAATATTTTGTCTTGAATAATAGCAAACATAAAATATACCAAAAATTTTGAGATGCCTCTAAATCTATAGTTTTAAATGTTTTTACTGGAAAACAAATATGAAGGTCTAAAATCAATGACCTAAGTTATCATCAGAAGTAGCTAGAGAAAGAAGAGCTAAGTAAACCCAATGTAAGGGAGAAAAATCCTTGAGAGAAGAGCACTAATCAATAAAATTAAAAGATAACATTTATGCTACCCTGTTCACTCACTCAAGACTCATAGTGTGTGGGTAGACCATTAGTGATATCCTCACTTTTGCCATGTCCCTATCAGGCTCCACACCTCTCTCTTCATCAGATGAAAGCTGTATACCTTACCACCACTTGCCAAAGACATTACCATTTTCTACTGAAACATGCATGGATTTTTTCCAAAATGCTTTGAAACTAACCCCTTATTTACAATGTCCTGTTACAATCCTTTAACATCACTGTGATTTCTTCTCATGAATAAATTTTCAGATAAATTCAACTTGACTTTTTTTTTTCTTTTGTTTATTTTTTTGTAACCGTGTTCTGCTTTGTTGCTTTCATCTCACTTCCTGGACAGTACCTCCAGTTAAAGCTAATCCAGGGCAAATATTTATCAATACACACATTCAGTTTTTGGCATCGTCTTGTTAGCTGCAACTCTTCTGCCTATGATCTTTCTCATTCCTTCTATGTCCAATCAAATCCTGAGGATGCTTCTCTGACGCCAATGGCTCCGGAGTGTCCAGGGCTTCTCCTACCATCAATCAAATCTTTTGCACCACTGCTCTGTTTGTCATGAATATGTTAACCCAGATCAACCCCTCCATGTCTTTTCCTCTTGCCTGTGCCTACTCTCGTAAGTACTGTTGGAGCAGTATCCAGTAATCTTCCAACCTGCTTCATTATGAAATCATTCCTGTAAGTCTTCAATTTGCTTTGACTGATGCTCAACAATCATTTTAATGGTGGCAAAGGATGTTAAAACATCTAAAACAGAGCCCGGTGTTTATGTGCCCCGTAGCTGTGGTCTCCTCTCCAGCCACTTCTAATTCTCTGCACCCCGCCACTTTGTATTACACATTTGGTGCAATTCAAACTTTACTTATCACAGTAGTACTTTCAGATCTTTTCTCTGCATGAATCTTAGTTCCTTTTTAATATTCCATTACCCTGGTTATTAATCATTCCATTTTGGAAATACTGTTTAGAATCTCTATGTGCAAAACAGGATAGAAGTTTCTATCTTCTATTCTCCTTGGCTGAAAAAGTAAAAATTCTTGTAGTCTTCACATCATGTGAATCAGAGCCTAAAAATATTATTAACAGAAATTAGATGTTAGCTTAATTGTTCTACTATTTATTTTTTCTTAAAAAAGAAATATATATTAATCTAAAATCCATGATGTATAGTAAAGTGTATAAAATAAAAGACTAAATGTGTCTATCCTCCAGTCCTAAATTAATGTTCTAAAGACAAATATTGTGGGCTGACAATCTGCAGTATTATTGCAATTCTTTTCTATACCTCTAACACACACACAGGTCACAAGATAATGGTGTTTTGCCACTTGCCTTTCCCACTATAATAATCTAGTTCTCTTTCTATATATATGTATACAGATAAAATTATTTCACTTTGGTAACTAGATAAAGTATTTAGGTAAATTTATAAATTGGGATCTGGAAATAAGACAAATATGTAAAATAGAAGCTATTATTGACCTTCCATCCTGTCTTCCTAGAAAGTAATGTAGGAGAAAAACAAAGTTTTATCTGTATTGTAATCAACTTTATTAATGATCTACTTTTCCAAAAATTTTGACCACAGCAGCTTTGAAAACAGGAATATATCCTCTCAGAGTGAGATTATGTTATCTTCAACATAGAGTTCTGTTAAAAAAACAAAAAAAAAACAAAAAAAAAACTTTAACAAAAATCTGGTTGTTGTGTTAAATGACACAATTTGGGCTTGATTAGATAAATCTTTGAATAACAATGAACTGTAAGAGGTCTCATTTGTACTTTGAAAACCAGGCAGATTTCATAAAGTTTCTTCATTCTCCAAACTGTGAATCTCCTGCACATCAAAGGTTGATAAAATCTGATATGATTAATGGTCATTCTTATTTAACATAAAAGAGTACAATCTATCAGAATGCATCTGGTCTTGCAAGTTTTATGACTGGTTGTTACAGAATTCCAAAAGCTCACAAAGCATATAATATAGAAGGCGTGAAAAGGAAATGTTCTACTTGGGAATAAATCTAGAAAAAATGAAATTGCTAGTTCTCCGTGAAAAAGCACATATTGCATCCTTGTAGGAGCTTGTATTTCTGATTAAACCTCATTTTCCTATTTTTATAATGATAAACTGGAGCATGTAATACCAAATGCATTTTTATTATGGCCGTATGACCTTTTGATATCTTCCAAGAAGGCCTGGTTTCTCTTAATCAAAGAACAAGGGTTGTCAAAGAAAGAGGTTTTATTTTCTGAAAATGATATAGTAAGTTATATTTGTATTATGTTAATTGTAATAAATAAATTATATTTTATTTTTAAAAGATTTAATTTATTTATTTCAGAAGGAAAGAGAATGAGCAGGGGTAGAGGCAAAGGGAAAAGAGGGAGAGAAGCATGTTTCGTGCTGAGCACAGAACCCAAAGTGAAGATCCATCTCACGGCCTCAAAATTATGACCTGAGATAAAAATCAGGACTCAGACATTCAACTGACTGAGCCACCCAGGTGCCACAATAAACTATATCTTAATGGGTCAAACTTGGCTGCAAAAAAGTGACCTACTTTCTCCACGGTGACCATTGTCATGAGACAGTTTTTCATTTGCTATGGTTAGGTCTTTGTTATAATTGAGATTATGGTCTTGGTAATGACCAGAATGGAAAAATCCAAGAGATACACTATTCTCAGCTAGCGTTTATAAAATTGTTACAGAGTACCAAATCATATTCTCTGCTTGATCCTTCCAGAGTAGTCAATTGTCATCACTGACACAAATTTAAATCCTAACACTGAAAGGTCCTGAAAAGTGGTTGCTGCAAGACTCCAACAGAGATGGCAGAGTGAATGGAGGAAATTGGACTGTCATCATACAATGTTACCAGGGCACTTGGTTTTCTAGGAATTGACATACCCAGAACTTTGCAGCTAATATTAGCATTGTTTCTGTTAGCTGGTAGTTATATTTTACACACTGTTGCTGTCATACATACATATTTATTAAAAATTATTAAGTTTAATTAATGCTTATTAAGAAAAATCATAGAATTTCTGACTAAAGTGGGCATGTTGGTGGCTCAGTCCATTAAGTGTCTGCTTTCAGCTCAGGTCATGATTCCAGGGTCCTGGTACTGATCCCAACATTGGGCTCCCTGCTCACTGTAAAGTCTGCTTCTCCCTCTGCCTGCCACTTCCCCTACTTGTGTTCTGTCTGCCACATAAAAAAAATAAAATCTTTAAAAAATGGATTTGTGACTGAAGTAATCGATACTTTTGAGATCATTGCTGGAGTTCACATTTATTTTATTTTTTTTTTTTTTAAAGATTTTATTTATTTATTAGACAGACAGATCACAAGTAGGCAGAGAGGCAGAGAGAGGAAGGGAAGCAGACTCCCCGCTGAGCAGAGAGCCCAATGCGGGGCTCGATCCCAGGACCCTGGGATCATGACCTGAGCTGAAAACAGAGGCTTTAACTCACTGAGCCACCCAGGCGCCCCTGGAGTTCACATTTAATGGATAATTCTTTTCTCATTTCTTCTACCATCACAATCTCCAACAGCATCAATGGCATCCTTATTACCATAGCGAAAGGTATTGTGTTAAGTGTTTTATACACACTGTTCATTTAAAATGTTATTTTAGTCAAGGGAAATAGATTTCATGTGTTTAGCTTAAAGTTTAAAAAGGAAGGTGATAATATGTCATTAGGGAGATGCAAATTAACACAATAATTAGATAACACTACATATCTATCAGAATGGCTAAAATCTTGAACGTTGAGAACATTAAATGCTGGGAAGGATCTGAAGCAACAGAAATTCTCATTGATTGCTGGTTGCAATAAAAAAATAATATAGTAAAAAATAAATGATACAGTCAATTTAGAAGATAGTTTGGTAGTTTCTTATAAAAATAAGCACATTCTCACTATTTGATCTAGTAATCATGCTCCTTGATATTTACACAGAATCCTGCACATGGAGGTTTATAATACCTTTATTCAGAATTGCCAAAACTTAGAAGCTACCAAGATATTCTTCATTAGATGAATGGATATATAAACTGTTGCACATCCAAACAACCTAATATTATTTTGCAGTAAAAAGAAAAAAATGAGCTATTAATTCATGAAAACACATTGAGGAAACTTAGATGCATATTACTAAGTGAAAGAAATCCATCTGAAAAAATGACATGGTATATGATTCCAACCAAATGATGTTCTGGAGAAGATAATACCATGATCAGTGATGTCAGAACAGGGCAGCTGGTGTGATGAACAGGTAGAGCAGAGAGCACTTTTAGGGTAGTGAGAATATCCTATATGATATTATAATGATGGATATAGGTCATTATGCATTTGCCTATGCCCAAAGACTGTACAACACCAAGAGTGTACCCCAAAGGAAACTATGGACCTAAGGTGAGTATGATGTGTCAGTGTAGGTTCATCCTTGGTACCAAAGACATCATTCTGATGGCTGATGCTGGTAATGAGGGAGGTTATGAATGTGTGATGGCAGAGGTTCTATGAGAAACCTCTGTGGCTTTTATTTTATTCTAAACCTAAAACCGCTCTTGAAAAATTGTGTCTTTAATAAAAAGAAAAAATTATGCCAAGACAAAGCAAAATTAGTTTATATAACATGCCTAAAATTACAGAGGTACTGAGTTGTAGACCAGAATTTAAATTAATAATGGACTTCACAGTAATGCTCTAGAACAAAAGAGTATGCTGACTGACTCTTCTATCACTTTTTATATAGAAAACAGGAACAGGAAACATGGACATTTTCTCTGTGGGAAGCGAAATTCTTAATAAACTCACACATTTTCTTTTTCACATCACCTAATTTTGACCCCAACAGTCTACTACCTCCACTCACAGTTAGTTTTCTTTCCACCTTGAATGATTCTCCAGTGCTTCACCATCTGTGTGATTTTTTTCACTTCCCACATTTTAATGGTAACTTTTATATATATATATATATATATATATATATATATTTTTTTTTTTTTAAGCCAAGGGATGTCTCTGATAAAAAAAAAATTAACAGCATTTCAAACTAAACACAATGCAGAAACTTGCCTTTAAATCAGTAATCATTTCTCAAAATTATATCATATTATTGTCGGAGTAATTAAATGCATTTATTATGTGCTCTACTGAGTTTAAATAGAATAGACAATACTTTTAAACTCATAATTATACTTTCTCATGAAGGGAATATTTTTAAAGTTTTGTTAGGACTAGTCATTGTTTCTGATAATGTTTCAATAATCTTTGAATATCATCTTCATATGAGTGTATTTTTTTAAATACATGTAAAATATTGTGACGCCATTTCAAAAATGTTTTATTTTCAATTATAACTTTTTCAGTTCACTGTGGGAAGTTTTTAAAAAGCAGTGAGTAAAAAGAATAAAGTAAAAATCATGTATCTGGGGTGCCTGGGTGGCTCTGTGGGTGAAAGCCTCTGCGTTTAGCTCAGGTCATGATCTCAGGGTCCTGGGATCAAGCCCCACATCAGGCTCTCTGCTCAGCAGGGAGCCTGCTTCCCCTTCTCTCTCTGCCTGCCTCTCTGCCTACTTGTGATTTCTGCCAAATAAATAAATAAAATCTTAAAAAAAAATCATGTATCTCACCAGCAGGAGAATTATCTTTGATAAATTACTGAAAAACTTGCTATCTCTTGTTCTGTGCATATTTAAAATAATAAAGATTGTGATACTTATGTATATGGTAATGAGGCTATTTGGGTCTATCTGACTTGTATATTGTTTAAAGAAAATTTTCAGTACAGTAATATTTCCCAGTATTTATATATGACATAATACATTTACATTTAACTAAACCCTTTTTATAGGATAGAGGAAGTTTCTTTCAGGAAAAAAAAAAATGAATAACTCTGCAATTACATATTTGAAATGCATCTCTCATCACCTAGCCAGTCGTTTTCTTAGGAAATTAATAATGGCAAAAGCAACAATAGAATTAATACAGCAGGTAACATTTTTCAGGAACTTACTATGCCACTATGACAAATAAGTTGCATCTATAATCTTGTTTGATCTCCACAAAAGCTATTGTATGAGGGAGTAATAGCTCCCTCCTTTCTACTGATAAGGATCTCAAGGTACAAATAAATGGAATAACTTGGTTAAAGTTCCACAGCTACAAAGCGGTGGAACGAGAATTTCACTCTGTTGAACAGATTCCCAAATCCATGATCTATACAACACAGGATTTGTAGAAGTGACATTTATTGTGATAAAAATATGTATGATTAAAAATATACATGATTTTAAAAATATACATAGATACATATTACCTCCGTTGACATTTGTGCCATCTGCATGTGCTTGTTTGTGATACCTATATAGTGTTTTACCTTTATTTGCATGTTTTTTTTTTCATAAAGAATGTTTCCATATTTATCTACCCAACTACATGTTTCTTGGATATTTCATCCATTGTTTTATACTTATAGTGTCATGACATTTCCCAAAACAATTTTGCTTCCAAATTTAAATTTTCTAGAATTTTTAAAATAGCTTTATTTTCCACTCTCTGCTGAGATCTTGTAGCTTGGCAACAGGTCTGATAAAAATGACCCTAGATTCTTTGCCATGAGGTTTTAAAGTGTCATTCCTGAACCACTGTCCAATGAAACCTGCATCCAGATTTCAGGAATTTCTCTATTAGAGCTCTCCACCCTGGACATTGAGCTCCATTCCACTGGCTAAGCAAGAAAGACCATCAGAGTTGTTTGGATCTCTACTGTCAGGCTGGAGTTCAGGATAGGGGGTACATAATTTGTGGGCTCAAGGTGAAGGATAAAATGTGGGGCCCCTTGTCCAAACTTCATCAAGAATTTCAAGATGGTGACAGCAGAACTTAAAACACACCAAGGCCCCTCTAAGCTCCAGGCCTTGTGTGACTTCCCATGTCACATGTCCATCAAGAGAGAATTACTGGGGTCTTATGGTTTTAAGTAGGAAGACTTATCTCAGTGGATTTAAAGCCACCGCATTGCCTGTTTATGTGTGTGGCAACCCAGGAAACAATGCCATTACCAATCCCTACCTGGATTTCTTATACATTCTAGCCTATTAAACATTTTGCCGTTTTTTCCAAATAGCTGATATTATTAAGCACGATTATCTGTAGTGTTCTACCACTAATGCTGATACTGGATTCTAATTTAAGATGATTTTCTTATTTTTAATTCTAAGCTGTTTTTTCTAAGTCTTTCACACAATGGGTGTTGGATTATTAGGGTTTTGTTTTGTTTTTTTTCACTCCACACCTATTTAAATAATCATCTGCTTATTGTATATTTGACATATTGATGCCATGTATTATATTAATAGTTTTAATATTAAACTCTCTCTTTTCCTCCTGTTAGGAAAATCTATTATTAATTCTTGAGTTTTCTTACTATTGTAAGGAGAAAGACTTTATATTATCCCTTTTCTCTCTCCCTTCTGCTAGCTAGAACAAGTTTAGGGCTCTAAGGCATAGTCATTTTCCCATCTCTCCTGCCCCACCCCCCACAAGCCCCCCAATTTATTTTTTGGGGCAGAGTTACAGAAAATACCTACACAGGTGTTACTTTGGTGTTGGGAATCATCAAGGAGTAAGACCAGAGTGGATCTCTGGATAATGCATGAGAAAAACTGCTATTGGATGGTAGTAGGCCAACGAGGCAGCAGACCATGGGCAGTGCACAGAGGAAGAAGAGAAGGGCAGGGTGCACTTCTGCTTCCCACACAAGGGCCTTGGAAGACACAAACAGAGACACAAGAAGCACATGGTTCCCTAAGCATCAGGATTTTGAGGGCTTGGCTGGGGTATCCTGAACATCAGCTGTGTGTGGCTGAGCATGAGGTAGGTAGGTCTGGGCTGTCTGGAGCATCAACTTTTAGATGTCCAGGACTACTTAGTGTGCTTTAAAAGAGAAAATGCAAAAAAAAAAAAAAGAAAAAAATAGAGAACACTGAGACAGAAGGATTCCTGCTCTCAGAACATGTCATTACTAGACTCTCTATATGACACCTTGATATTGGTGTGAGTGTGCGTGTGTGTGTTTGTGTGTGTGTGTGTGTGTGTAAGGGGTGGGTTATGACTGAGTGGACCATGGAACCCGCTTCAATTTTATTTAGAAAAATAAAGAAATTAGATAATTGTTGCCCCTGAGTTTTGAATGATAAATTCGCATCTGTTTTATTGGCCTATAAACTTCCAGTATTATTAACTTAACATGTTTTTGAATTCTGTTTGCTAATCATTTATTTAGAATTCTTGCATCACAATTCAGAGAGAACGGAATCTTGTAGATTTGTGTATAAAAGATAGTCTATGCAGTGTATGTGGTGTTTGTGTTTGTGTTTGTGTCTTTTTCTGTTACCTTGTCTGAGTTTCTATGAGGACTATGCTCAGTTCATTTAAGTACCTAAGCTCTTCCTCAAACTTTTCTAAGGTTTTGAAAAATATTTAAATTATATGGAAATTATTTATTTCATAGGTATTTAAAAGAACTGAGGGCTGCAAAACCATCTAAGCTCAGATTCTTTTCTTTCTTTCTTCCTTTCTTCCCTTCTTCCTTCAGCTGTCTCTTTCTCATGTTATCATGTTACCATGTTACCATGGTTATTATTCCAAAGAGATTTGCTACTATTTAATTATTTTGTTACTAATTGCTATTTCTAGAAATGTGCATTCTGTTGAAATTATCATTTTTTAAACTTGTATCATGATAATCTAGAAGCTGTTTGTCCTAGTGACCCTCTATGTTCAAGTTCCTGCTCTACTATTTTCCTTAGCCAAGTTTGCCTCCATTTCCCAATTTAAAAGAATAGGGCTAATTATGACATCTGCTGCTTGGAGGTTTTGTTAGGACTGAATGCATGACGATGTGGAAAGCCTTTAGAATCATAATGACTAAATATTAGAACCTTCCATTTCAGGCCTCATTCCATAGGGATGGCTATGCTCAAAATGAAGTCTACTCCCTTCTTCTTGTCCTACTTTCCAGTTAAATTCAGTTCACCCAAGCCCTAGATGAACAAGCTAGACAGTTATGCTATGTTATGTTAAGTAAATTAGAAAAAAAAAATAACAGTACAGTGGGATTTTTTCTTAACTTAATAATTGTCTCACTAAATGATACTAATGATGGAAAGAATTGGGATTGATTTTTTTTCAAGGTTATATGAGAATAAATGTCCTTTAAAGGAACCTTAAATAATATAAAGAGACCCTCTAATCTTTATATACATCTTACCCTGTTTTGTTTCTTGGAGCTGCATAATGTTACATGAAACCTATAGAATTTTTTTTTGTCAGAAACATATTCTAAGCCTTGAACTTGAACATATGCAATGCATAATTCAGAATCGAAGATATCTTTCCTTAGTTACCTCTGCTATAAGTCCAAAATAAATATTATATCCCTGATTTAAAGAGTTTGTCACCTAATTTTATATACAATATATAAAATATATTTTATAGACAGTCAGTTATACTTGAATCTGAGCCCTTACTATTTTCCTTCTGTAGTTCTTCAATGAATAAACTTTGATTACATGTTTATTAGTCATTTTGTTAGGTATTGGAGACACCTACACATACATAGATAAATAACTTGTTTGATAATAGAGGAAATATTTCAAAAGGGGAATAGTATTGAAATTCATTTTTTCCTAGAAGGATGCATTTATATACAAATACTCATTTTCCATAGAGGAATCAGCAAAGGCTTTGCAATGGAGCTCATATCTGATCTAAAAATATATGAGATGACGAGGTCACTGGCAGTCAGCTGAGAGTGGAGTGTAGGAAGAATAAGAAATGGTATTATAGGCAGGAGGGATAGCAAGAGTGGAGGTATGGAGATGTGGAGTCCATGCAGCTTCTTGAGTATAATTATACTAAAACTAGTAAAATTCCCCTACAATTCTTCTTGAGGACTAGCACTGCAGACAGAACAAGATTGCTTCAATTTCACAACATACCTACCCCTTTACATTTTATAAAAAGCAGAAACACAGATAATGCAATGCCCTATTTTTCTGCCGTCTCTCATCTCACCCTCCTTACCTTCACTCTGGAAGAGCATCCACACAGGCTGCTGTTTTCTCAAGGTTGGAATAATAAGTGGTCCTCACTTAGAAATCAATCGCAATATCACTGGCAATTTGAATCAATAGACATCTCTGGCAAACAAGTGTCAGATTAATTTCCATGCCTTGGGTTCTACTTATAGATGGGATATTCATAATAATGATCATAAGAGCAGCAACGTTTGTGTAGATTTTGACTATCTGTAAAGCTTGTGTGTGTATGGGTGTGTGTGTGTGTAGGTGTGTATGTCTACTTTCATATTATCTTATTTAGGTCAAACAATATATTGGTGAAACCAGAAGACGAAGTTGAAAATCAGATGTTTGTTCTCAGGCGGCCCTATCATCTGCACTTAGAAATCTTTTCTCTGAACATACTAAGGGTTTAGAAACAGATATCATGAGGATAGATTTTGTATGTGTTATTTCTGTAGAACTGTATAAAAGAGTTTAGGGAACCGAGAGCTTAATAACTGTCCATATCTTGGATACACACCCCATCATCTCTTTTGATCCTGCTTAGCATAAGTCTGGTATCAGCTAACACGTAAACTTTATCCTTTTACCTGGATATGTTCAAGATTTTCTGTCTGGTTCATATTTGTCAATTGTCTTCTTTATGAATGGTACGGATTTTTTTTAAAGGTTTTATTTATTTTTGAGAGAGAGAGAGAGTCAGAGCAAGAGAGACAAGCAAGGGAGAGCATGAGTGGGGGGAGGGGAGCACAAACAGTAGGGTGGGAGGGGCAGAGGGAGAGGGAGAAGGATATTCCCTGCTGAGCTGAGCAGGAAGCTAGTCCCCTGGCTTGATCCCAGGACCACAGGACTCCTGAACTCTGAGATCACGACATGATCCAAAGGCAAATGTTGAAGTGACTTAGACATCCAGATACCCCAAATGGAGTGGATCTTAGTGGAAGTGCTTTCCCTGCTTTCCCCCTGTCCTCCCTCATTTGCTTCTGCACAGACACCTCAGATAGACCCATTTCACTTATTTTTGGCCTCTGAACACACTATTTTCTCTGTTGTCCGGTGCAGGGACCATAAAAAAGATCAAGTAATGGACGTTGTCCCCAAGAAACTCAATCTAGCAAGAAAAAAAAATCTAGCCATAATTTAAACAACTATTCATTGCTATTCTTCTCTGTGAGATTAACTGCATACCAGAGAAGCGAGGAAATATTTACAATATTGTCTGATGGCTTGAAATTATCTTGATTTCCATTCTAGCCCTGTCTCTTTAAATACCATAATTTTTAAGATTGGTTTGCAACTGTCCCCCCTCTCTCAGAACCTGTCTAGTCAAATAGTGTTTTTAAAATATTTGTCATTTCTATTAGAGTTTAGAAACATTCATTTTTTTCCCCATGGGAAGTATTAGGTAAAGCTGTTCTTTTTCTTTCTGGATTTATTTGCCTTAAGGTCCTGTGAGACCACATTAAGTTTGTAATTTCTAGGATCCCTATTTTGAATGTTTGTTGACACTATGCTTGATGGTCTACTTACTAGCATCAGGATTTGTGGTTGGTATAGTTCTGTATTTTAAACTGACATAATCGAGAAATTGATTGTGTCATTTTAAACAAGTATTTTGAAGGTAGAGGTCATCATATCTTTTGAGGTTGAACTTGGGAAAATTTCACTACCTAAATGTTCTATTCAAATGTTTTCAGAAGGCTATTAAGCATGCCAGCCAGCCATGGTGCCACATCTTGGGGGAAATGAAATTTTTCCTGCTGTCTATACAACTGTGCATCTCAGTCAATCTGTGTCGAACAGAAAGATCTAAAAAAATATTATATTAAAGGGAATATGGAATTCTCCAGTCAACTTTAAAACAAAGACTTTTGAGCCTGTTGCAGATTATCTATTGCATTGCAAATCCCCAGTATTCCTTCTAATGGCCTCTGGAAAAGTTTTATAATGAGAAGCAGATTTTGGTAATCCTCATTGTGATCAGATTACTTTTGTTAGTGTCTTTCATGTAGCAATTATTAAATACAAAGCCTAATTTGATTGGTAAAAAAAAATGTTCACCTCCATGCCACCATGACTGTCAACTGTCAGCCACTGATACAGAATAACTCATTGTGAAAACACAATTAGAATCTCAAAATACTAATGGAAGAGTGCATACATGGAATTCAAGGGGTTTTCAGATCCATTAAATACACTAAAGCTTACATAGAATGTGCCTACACTCAATGCTTTTCTGTACAATAAATGAAATAACTGAAAATTGGAAAATCCTGACCAATGGTCTGGAAAGCATTATTTTCTGCATTTAGAAATTTTCCCTCTTCTTCACTCATTGCTTTTCAAAAGGTTGCTATAAATTAATCTGTTCCCAACCTTTCATAGCTTTTTGTACAGGGGGAAGAATGTGTTAAAAGAACCAAGCTGGCAATAAAATTTAGTTTGCTAGAAATAGGAAACAATAAGGCGAACAGACATTTTACCTCCATCAATCAAGGGTCTTGTGTCTTGCATTTCTGCTGAAACCACAAAGATGGAAAAATAATAATGATCACTGTCACTTACAAAATTTTTTTTAAATATTTTATTTATTTATTTATTTGGCAGAGAGAGAGAGAGAGAGATCACAAATAGGTAGACAGGCAGGCAGAGAGAGGGGGAAGCAGGCTCCCTGCTGAGCAGAGAGTCTGATGCAGGGTGAGACCCCATCACCCTGAGATTATGACCTGAGCCGAAGGTAGAGGCTTAACCCACTCAGCTACCCAGGCGCCCCATGTCACTCACATTCTGAAGAGAGATGATAGCTTCTTCATGACTGACTTCAAAAAAAGCAGAGACCACCCCAGTTCTTTCCATCTTCATCAACGGACTCTAACCCTTCAAAAGAGAAAAGTGAAAATCTCAAAATGATCCAGTAAGTAGAGTCCACAAATTAATGCTATATAGGTCTCAAGGTCTGCCTTTTTTCTCACATCTGTTTGGGGGAAGAAAGAAGGAAGGGTCTTAATTTCTTCAAGTTAACTATTTATAGAAGTTCCTTTTATAGATGTTTTAGATGGGATGCTTGCAATGGGAGGGTAGTGGGCTAGAAAATTAAAGTATAGCTCCTTTCAACTCAAAAGAGAGAATCTAGCTTTTATAGTAATAGACAAGGACACAACTGACTATTCAACTAGATGACCTCAATATTCTGCCAATCCCAGCAGAAGATACAGTATCCTCAACAGGTCAAATTTGTAGGTCAACTTTATAAAGTTCTTAGAAAATTAAGGTGTACCTAGCAACTACATCCTCGCCTAAACAGAAATAAAACAAGGACACAGTTTTTAAGATTTAGTTTTAATTGGAATATAAATTTAGTTAGAAGCATATGATTCTTTTCATTGTTCTATTTCATCCCCACACCTTAACATGTCTGTTATGAGGGGATAAAAATTAGTAGATGTCAAGGAAATTATGTTTTTAATTTAAAGGGAAAATCTCTATCATCTATTCCTTTCCAATGAAATTATTGTTTGTGTTTGTACATGTGTGATGAAGACTGCGGATCTAGGTAGATTCATCAATTTCAATAACTTCCCATCATAGAACTCAATCTGCAATAGGGGTAAATTATATAGAATAAAAGAAAAACAGCAAGATTGTTAAAATTCTCACTTCATAAGAAATCACGTTTACAAAGTGGTAGTCTTTCAAAGGACAAGCATTACTGCCATTACGGTAACTTCCCTCATCAATTCATCTAGGAGAGAAATAATGTCAGGATTCAAGCTGAGAAATTTCAAACAAATGAGGACATGATACCTGGCTGTCCATCTCTCTGAAATCTTGTTAGGGACAATAGTTCAGTCTTTGTACAAAAATGTGAAGGATCTCTTATTGGCTGCTGAATATCATGTTGATTGTCTTATCATTCCTCTAGCACTTTAAAACTATTTCCTAGGAGTTATGCCTATATTAACTTTTTAGCTATTGCTACCAAATATTTTACCCTGGAAGTGTTTTACAGAAAAATGTTGAATCTTTTTTTTTTCCTCCCAACTTAATTGTGTAATGAATAGAAGCATGTACAGTACATTTTAGAATCATTGACCAAGGGGCGCCTGGGTGGCTCAGTGGGTTAAGCTGCTGCCTTCGGCTCAGGTCATGATCTCAGGGTCCTGGGATCAAGTCCCGCATCGGGCTCTCTGCTCAGCGGGGAGCCTGCTTCCCTCTGTCTCTCCCTGCCTGCCTCTCCATCTACTTGTGATTTCTCTCTGTCAAATAAATAAATAAATAAATAAATCTTAAAAAAAAATTTTTAAAAAATAGGAAAAAATAAAAATAATAATAAAAAAAAAGAATCATCGACCAAGGAAATTGAAGACAGTAAAATCCTTCCTGCCTTCAATCCTTCCTCCCGCCCTCCCTCCTCCCCCCTTCCTGACTTCCTCCTGTCCTTCCTCCTTTCCTTTCTCTCTTTCTTTCTCTTTTAACCTTATGAGTATTTCTGCACTCATTTGAAACAATTTATCACAAAGATATCATCTGAGATTTTTTTTTTTTTTTCCTTAAAGTTTCCTTTCCCTTGATTCTCTTTGAATTTGACTATATGGATCTTGGTCAGATTCACAAGGCTCCAGTGGATCAAAGCCAGCAAGCACCTACTGAATTCATTCTGGCAAGAGTACCTATGAGAATATGAGACCCTCTCCTTTTTCTGCTCATAAAGAGACTGAAAATCTCCTGTTAAGTCCTGTCAGTTGGCACTCAAAAAGCACAATAAAAAGTTTTTATTCTTCAGTCTATGGTTTCTGTTAGTTAGTTGGGTTTTTTTGGTTCACCTACCACCCTACCCACTTACCTAGAAGAATCAGAGATTTAGATTGTGCACAATAAAAGAAAAACATGAAGAGTAATAAATATGGGAATGCCAAAGCATCATCCTGAAAATATTATTTTGTGGAAATGTGATAATGAAAAAGTCCTTTGAGAATACTGATCTTTTAAATTTAAGAAGTCATAAGACAAACAAATCAGTATCTGCTGGATCTTCTATGTTAATGCAAGAGCAGCAGTCTTTGGATGCAAGCTCACTGGATTTAAATCTGGATCTACGTCTACATTTCACTGGCTGTGAAAATGACTTTCAGTTTCCTTCTCCTTCAACTGTGCATATGCTACTGAGTACATGTAAATTTCCTTGAACAGTATTTCATACAATGTGGATCCACAGAATTGTGGTGATGGCATTAGTATTAATAGCAGTAATAGCAGGAGTAGCAGAAAAAGTAGAGGAAGTAGGATAAAATATACAAAACATCTGGGACCTCCTTACTATAAAAGGTAACATCTCTCATGAGGCTTGACAAACCTCCTTTCTCCTCTGCCCTAATACTTAAGTAGCAACCTGTGATTCTCTGTATTCATTATCACATCTGGTACTGGACCTGTAGGACTACACAGTTCATAATCTGAGGTCCCACGGTGTGAATATGTAGGGCATGTTCTATGACTAAAGCAACTTTCTACAGTCTACTGTGGGACAAATAAAGTGAAACTTGGTGTTTGCATTCCTTGGTAATGAACATGGCCTGAGTAGTTCTCTGAGAACAGCCCTGGAATAGCTCCATCTACGTGGTAACTACTGCCTTTTAAAAACAGTCTCAGGTAATAGCAAACATCTGGATAGGGCTATAATCCAGGGAAAGGGTCAGTAGCATTGAGGTCCTGGGAAGATAAGTTCAGCTAGACTGACATATAAATAAGTGAGCTCAATTGAAGTTATGTGATTTGAAGTACTTTTCATTGGGAGGAAAGTGGTAGGCTGCAATGAAAGAAAAAAAATGAAAGAAAATGGAAAATTTATTATTTGGAAAGACTTAAAACTGGTCAGTAAACCCTGCACCTTAAAAATAATATTTAATTTAAAAAAATTTAATAAGTACCCAATCATTTTGTTCTTTTATGTCTGATTAATTTTGAACACATGTTGCATTGGGTGTGTGTGAGCGTATGTGTGCCTTTTATGTAACAACACATAACTCATTTCATGTGGTTGATCTGATGTTCTTCTTGAGTTTACCTTTAAATGGTTGTTAATACTCTAGTTGTAGTATTGTCCGTCAGGTCAGAAAATAAAAGCAAGACGAAGACTCAAACAATGTCTAATTCTTATACTTTCAAAAATGCACTTTAATAGGAAAGAAAGGCCAAAATATCTAACTGTGTACATTGGAGAATATGTTTGTGTAAGTATACATTTCTAAGGAGAAACAGTTTAAAACATAAAGTTTCAAAACTGTGCTAATAAGCCTTTTAAAAGAGATCCTGGTTGGCTGGAGCTATCTAAGGTATTCAGCAACATTCTTCAAGTTTTTGGTGAAAGAGGATGGGCAAGATTTAGGGGGTAGCATGTTGATTTGCACAACCCCCACTGCCAAGGAAATAATCATCTTAAAATTTCATATTTGTATCTCTAGAAATTTTTTTTAAGAATTTTTATTTATTTATTTGACAGATATCACAAGTAGGCAGAGAGGCAGGCAGAGAGAGAGAGGAGGAAGCAGGCTCCCCGCTGAGCAGAGAGCCTGATTCGGGACTCGATCCCAGGATCCTGGGATCATGACCTGAGCAGAAGGCAGTGGCTTAACCCACTGAGCCACCCAGGCGCCAGGCGCCCCTAGAAATGGGTTTTTAATGAAGGCCACAGAAGCTATTTATCTTGTCTCTCTTTCTCTCTCAAAGAAACTCTTCCATTTAATTATCTGTTTCTCTCTCTCTCTCTCTTTTTTTTTTTTTTTAAACAAATACTTTAGGCATCTATACATGCCAGGCATGCTTCAAGTTGCTGCTAATTCAGAAATGAAAGAGAAAGACAATGCTTTTAGTCTTTCTATTCTAGTGAGAGTAACCGAACAATAAATAACAGAAAGAGAGAATTCCGGGTAGTAACAGTTGCCATGTGGACTCTACAGAGGGTGAGCAAGTAGAGCTTAACAATGAGGGAAGGTCTATTTTGGGTAGGACGGCAAGGGATGGTTTCTCTGGGAAGAAGATATTTTCGTAAGAATGCCCAAATAGTTACTACTGTAACTGAGTATTGGAAATTAAAGAGCCAATAATCATTTGATTATTGTCATTTTAATGAAGAGGAAACCAAGAGTCAGAAAGTAAATAATTTCTTTTCCATTTGGCAGTTATTTATACTTTGGTTACCATGTGCCAAGAACCGTTGCAAATGATGGGAACATAACTAACAGACAACTAAGCTTTCTTTTTGGTGAAGCTCATAGTCTAGTCGACAAAAGAGACAAGCTACAGCTAGCTCTGAGGATATGGTGTCATGAGGATTTCGGTTCGCGGGGCTAGAGGACACGGAGGAGGGAATGATTCACTTTCCCCGAGGGTCGGGGAAGGACATGCACCCGCACACAGCACTGATGTAGAGAGCATACCGAATGGAACCTAAGTGAAGTGGAAGGAAGAGAGGAGAAGAAAACACAGTGCTAACTGAATGCTTACCCACGTGCCAGGACTTGTGCTCATTAGCTCTTCAAATCCCGGTGGGTAGGAATTAATATCCCCATTTTGTAGATGAGGAAATGGAGCCTGAGAAAAGTTAACACGCTTGTTCAAGGTAACAAAGTTAGTACGAAGTAGAGTTTGGGATTTTCCTTCTGATCCTTCTGGCTTCTGGGCTTGTTGCGTTGCTCTGCCATATCTCACTGGGCTGAGATTCAGAGAAAGCATCACAGGGAAAACAAGATGCATGGGGGCGGGATTGGACGAGGTCAGCATCAAGGACACTGCCTGACCTGAGCTTCGGGAGCTGTGACTGATTAATGTCCTAGTACCTGCTCTCAAGAACGCAGCTATTTCTCTAAAAAGAGAAGAAAGAAAGCATGAACTATAAGGGCATTAAATAAAGACTTCTGTTAAAAGTTTAGTTTTATCTAATTGTTTTCAATCATGTATTTTTATAGAAAAATATGCCAGGGTATCATGCTTTGGTCTCTTAATTTTTCCATCCACGTTTACAATATTGGGCAAACAAACACGTTATTTCATTCAAAGGATAATTTTACATGAAAGTAGATGTAAGGCTTGATTAAAAAATATAAAATAAAGGTTGGATATGAAATATAGGCCCTATGGTTTCTATACTGAAATGTGCTGGTGTGATAACAAAAAACAAACAAAAAAAAAGTGGGATTTTAGGCACTGAATATAGTTCCAAGTAAATCCTACATGTAATATTCTGTATCAGCAAGCACCATTTCCCTGAAGCAAGGTATTATGACAGCTAAAAACACAAGCTCTGCAGTCTGAATATCTGTATTATCTGTGTCTATAATGGTTTCATCATTTGTAATGTGTATGAACTTGCAAAACAAATTCTCTGGACCTCGGAGTATAGTGGTTAATAAAGCAGACTTCAATTTCACACAGATCTGTGTCGTTCCACATCTGCTATTTGATAGCTGTATGGGCAGGTAATATCTATATATGTTTATCTATCTGGGCAAGTAGTGTCCCTTATCTGTGCCTTAATTTCTTCATCTGTAATACTGGATAATTGGAGTACCAATCACATAGGTTGTTGAATAAAATGCATGTTAAATACCAAGATAAGTTTGAGACAAATAATCATCACTCAATAAATGTCTGATAGTTTCTCTTACAAAAGGATCACTTATATTTTGTTCCCAGAGCTTCCTTGTGTCTGCTGTTTCTCAAAATAACAACCTGAAGATAACCCTTATGTCAAACAGGAATATTTCGGGGTGGAACATTCTGAGTTCCCACAATGTAATGTTGCATACTAAGTAATACTAAGTAACATTAATTTTTTATAATGAGAGAATTCCAACCCTCAATTTTCTCGATCTTAAAGGTTAAATATTAGCTTAACATATAAGTACAGTAATTTCTTCAGCTAATGCTTGATGTTAAGGTAGTTTTCAGTGTTTCACTATTATACACAGCTTCCCGAAAATCTTTGTTATTTATGTATTATCTGCATCACTAATTATTTCATTGGGATAAATTCCTAGTAATGGAATTACTGGATCAGAAGGATATAAGATGTTTGCCAAATTTCAATCTGAAAAGTTGTGCTAATTGATATCGCACACACACTTTATCATTGTCAACTCTAATTAGTATTTTTTAAAAATCTGTCACTCTGCTACCCGAAAAGTCGTATTATCTATCTATTTAAATGTGTGTTTCTCAGGCACCTGGGTGGCTCAGTGGGTTAAGCCTCTGCCTTTGGCTCAGGTCATGATCTCAGGGTCCTGGGATTGAGCCCCTGCATCGGGCTCTCTGCTCAGCAGGGAGCCTGCTTCCCCCTTGTCTCTCTGCCTGTCTCTCTGCCTACTTGTGATCTCTCTCTATGTGTCAAATAAAGAAATAAAAATTTTTTAAAAAGTGTGTGTTTCTCTGAGTAACTGGTAAAGCAGTCCATAAAGATAGCAATTGGTAACATGGAAGAAGAAAATAAATGTCTGATACGACAGCATACAGATGACATGTCCTTTTTATAAAAGGACATATACAGAGGAGTAGTAATCTGGGAAAAAATAACCTGAACTTCATCCTTTAGAGAAAAAGCACAGCCCACTATTAGAATTATTTTTAAATTCATATAAGAATTTGTGTATCAACTATTCTCTGAAAGGCAAGAAAAGCAAATGAAGAAAGAAGGAAGAAAGGAAGGGAGAGAGGGAGGGCGAATGGGAGGGAAGCGCAGAGAAAAACGAAGAACAAGACTTAGAAGGAACCTTATTACCAGTGGATAGGTCTGGGGATACCACTGTAGATGATTCTGATTATAATAAAAATATATTTTTAAAAATATTAACATATACTACTTCTGTATGTTTTCAATATAGGGCACTTCAATATAGGGCACTGTCAATATAAGACAGAAATAATTGTGTTCAAGACTAGGAAAGACACAAGAAAGCTTTCTCCTGAAATCCCTTGTCTCTCTTGAAATGTCACATTTCCTTCCTTTGAAGGATATACTGTTGCTGTTTTGTACAAAATATGGCTGATAGTTTCTTTGCTCCAGGAGGTGATTATTGAAAGTTACTAACTCGAGCTCTATAATACTGAACAACTGAAAGTTGAATTAATGTTCCTTTCTGTTGTGAATTAGCAAGACGCTGCTAATGCAGTAAGGTATTTATCTAAGGATGCCACTGATACCAGTTTGGACATTTTTTTTTTATTATTTAATGTTAATCACCATACAGTACTTCATTAGGTTTTTGATGTAGTGTTCCATGGTTCTTTGTTTTCATATAAAACCCAGTGCACATGCAATACGTGACCTCCTTAATACATATCACCAGGCTAACCCATTCCCCTACTCCCTTCCCCTCTGTAACCCTCAGTTTGTTTCTTGGAGTCCATAGTCTCTCAAAGTTCATCTCCCCATCCGATTTCCCCCTCTTCATTTTTCCATTCCTTCTCCTAATGTCCCCCATGGTATTCCTTATGTTCCACAAATAAGTGAAAGCATATGATAATTGACTTTCTCTGTTTGACTTATTTCACTTAGTATAATCTCTTCCAGTCCTGTCCATGTTGATGTAGAAGTTGGGTATTCATCCTTTCTGATGGATGAGTAATAGTCCATTTTATATATATGGACCATATCTTCTTTACCCATTTGTCTGGACATAGTAAATTTTAGCAAATATATTGGGCTAATCATAAACATTTTAGAACTTAATGATTATGAGATTGACAAGTGGTTGCAAATTTTGAACAGAGCCATCGGATAGTAACAACTCTAGCATCTAGAATTTTACCAAGAAGTTATTCTTAGAGAAACATTAATTGAATGTGCCGACTCCACCTTGGATCTCACTAGAAATCTGTTTAGGTTCACAGGAATAAAAAGGGGAAAACACTGATTAAATGCTATATGTTAAACTTATAAATGTATTGTGAAGACACACAAAAAAGCACTGTCTTGAGGTTAATGTCACTTTATGTCAGAAGCAAGGGAAATCAGCATTCTCTGATGAAGGTTTCTTCTCTTATGAGCTACCATGTCCCTGGTCCTCTTCACTGCATCCATTTGAAATAAAGCTACTCCTATGTACAAGAAATAGATGATAGATTCCAGAGGCATGCAAAGAATAAGATGGAGTTATTCAAGATCTGGAGTTGTGGACGATTGTTATTGTATCAGCCTCCCATCATTTGCTTCTGCCCAAGATAGGATTAGGAATATATCACTATGATACTATGATAAGACATCAGTATGGGAATATATGTGTGACTTCTACATGGGCGAGTTTCAAAGTGGAAGGATTGGCAGAGGGAGTCAGAATTAAGGCAATCATTAAAATTAGGATGGACAGCGTTAGAATGGGCAGAGAAGAGTATTTAGAGTGGTGATTATAAACACACAGAAAAGAACCTGGGAAGAGTAAGAAAGCTAAAGCTAGTTTGTGAAGTGTGGTCATGGAGTACGAGGGAAATTACAGGGAAGCTGCTAGTGGAGTCACTTGCCTTCTACCCAATGTTTGCAGTAGAATTCTAGCTGGCTAATTGATTATATGACTATTAGATTCTAAGCATTGTACGTAAGTCACTTAAGATACTGGTGCCATAATACTTGTCCATACAAGTGCGGCTAACCTTCCTCAGATATACAGAAGATAAGATCAATTAAAATGTCCCACAAATAATTGGAATGGCTGCTCAGCATATAAGACTTGGGCACATGTTTTCCCTTTCAATAAATAAGCAGCCCCCCCCACACACACACATACATTGTTCTTTCTTTTTAAAGTAAAGAAATTAGAGCATACATAGTGATTATATTTTAGAATCTTCAAATTAGCGAGGCAAGATTCATATTATTGGAAATATAGCAAAATGTAGTACAAATTTTAGCTAAAGGAAATAGTAAAGATTTCTCATGTTTATCATTAGCTACTGATACTGTTAAATGGTTTCTGATCTATAACGTAAAGAAGATAAACTAGCAGGTTTTAAAAAAGCTCACATAATAGGGAGAATTATGGTCATTTTTTATTGTAAAGATTTTCTCTAAAACTTTCTAGCCAATTCTTGTCATAGAGTAACAGCTAATAGATATTTGTTGAATGAATAAATAAATGAAAAAGTGGAAGCTAGTTATTTTTCTTTTTAAATGGGGAAGGTCTGCCTAGTCTCCTTTATACATGCTTTGGTAGCATGTTCCCATTTTGTTTTTTTTTTTTGTTTTTTTGTTTTTTTTTTTAAAGATTTTTTTATTTATTTATTTGACAGAGAGAGATCACAAGTAGGCAGAGAGGCAGGCAGAGAGAGAGAGAGGAGGAAGCAGGCTCCCTGCTGAGCAGAGAGCCCGATGCGGGACTCGATCCCAGCACCCTGAGATCGACCTGAGCCGAAGGCAGTGGCTTAACCCACTGAGCCACCCAGGCGCCCCGATGTTCCCATTTTGGAGGAGTTTTTATTGCAAAGGGACTCCTGACTGTCTTTCAGGAAATAGGAAAGCAGAAGGGGGCAGAGGTCTGGAAACCCATAAGGAGACAAGGGGTAAAAGCCAAAAGTAAATCACCCTATTCTAGGTTAAAAAGCAGCAGCAGAGGTGAGCTGAGGAGTTCACCATGAAGGTGAGATTTCATGATGTAAGGCCATTCTATAAAGGTCCTGCACTGATGCCATTCTGGTTTTTGTTCTTCTCACCCTCAAGCTAGGCAAAGAGAATGTGTGCTTTCTGAGAAGAGAATGTGCTTCTGAGAAGAAAGAAAAGTGCTTAAGAAATGATGGCCCAACTTCTTTAATAATATCCTGATTCTTTCCCACTCTTAACAACAAAAAATATTTGTCCTAACTTTGGGCTGGAAAGTGGGATGCAGAGAATAATTTGTAAAGACTCGAAATTGTGTGTATGCTCTTTTTTTCATTTTATCTTTTTTTTTTTTTTAATTTTGTTAAGTTATATTGTAATGCAAGGTCTTGGAGGCCTTTGTCCCCCAGGAAATATTTGCAATAGCTACGGATATCTTGTCATCTTAACTGGGGAAATGCCATCTACTGGTATCTAGTAGGTAGAGTCCAGGGATATTGCTAAATCTCCTACAGGGCACAGGGTGCAAAATGTCAGTGGCATCATGACTGAAAAACCTCAGAAGTGAACAAACTTCCTAGAAATCAAGACATTTTGACTCAGTGGTAGCACTAAAACGTGCTCTCCCTATCTGGATGGTTGTGTTCCTCATCAAAGTCTCTTCCAAAGGAATGTGTCACAAGTGTTCCAGAAACAAATTGAGGTGTAAGTCCGGGTACAATAAGTAGGAATCGGCTTTGACATCCTTCACAGGACTGTGACTGATTTTGTTTGTCACATTATTATTGGATTTGAAAGTTAATATGGCATTTGAATTTCTATGACGTGTCACTTGAAGTAATGGTGTCTGGATTTTAGTAACATACAGTCCCAAGGCCATGAGGATGTCCCTCTTAGACACGATGTTCCACTCCTAGTGGACTGTTGTTGAAGAGTTTCAAAAGAAACTAACGCTATTATCTTGGCAGAATTACTTTGTGTAACAATTGTGTGATACTATTCAAACTGGAAATTACTTGAACAGTTTCTTCTTTCCTTTTAAAACTGTGACAGGCTTCCTCCCCTCTGCGTGCCATGTTGTGATCTTTAGTCGGATGTGGTCTACCGTTATTCCACTGTGTGTATTTACTTCATAATGAGACTCTGCCACATCAAAAAATGAAACCCGTGGAAAAGAGTCATAAAAAATAAAACACTTTACATAATAACAATAGCAAGACTCCTTTCCCAGCGGAGTGGGAAGAGCTTGGTTGATGGAGATGCTTTAGAATAAACTGCTACAAGGAAATGTAGGCACAGGGGTTAGTGAGGGATAATGACACGTTTGCGACAACACATGCCTTCCTGAAAGCAGACCACCTAAAACAATGAGGAAATGATGGGAAGTGGAAAAGCAAAGTCCTTGATTCATTAAAAACATCTGCCACCAAAAGACTAAAATGGGGAATCTCAAGTCATGGCGAAGCGTTTTTGCCTGTTTTGTAAAAGTAGGGTCCTCATTAGGTCGTTTGTGCATTTTAATACCTCCAATAGGGTAGGTATCTCCGTTGCAGTCTCTCTCTGCACATAGATACAGATAAAGACGTGGTACTGATGTAGACACCCTTGCTTCTGTCAGTCTCTGCAGCTTCACAGCAGAGAAGTGACAGTAACATTCTCTCACGGTTCTTTTCTCCATTGTTTTTTGTAAGAAAACAGACTCTTCTTAAAGTTAAGATCTGAAAATGTCTAAAAGAAAGTAGAATCAGGTGTCTTTTTCTACCAAGTTGATTTAGCAAGTTAGTGCTAAATGCACGTTGTTTTCCCACCGGGGTACAGGCGGGGAAGTCCTGATAGCAATCAGCTTGACACATTGTCCTTTTCATTAATTTGTAGACAGGTAGACCTGGCTATTGAGGACAATGACATCCCTTTTGAAATTAGATTTTCAGATGTTATCCCCTCACTGTAACCTTGTGGAGCACTGGGTGTGCTGGCGAGTGAAACTTCCCGTTGTATGGGGTCTCCTCATTTTCATTTGAGCAGATTCAGTTTTTACCAAGAGGACCCTTTAGGCTGAATTCCTTTTAGGGTGGGTCTTTTTATAATAAGACATCTTAAATTAGTGGTGATAATGTATTTAGAATCATATATGTGCTTAGTTCTGTACTAAGCAGTGTAGATTATATAGGGTTTCTCCATCTCAGCACTATTCATATCTGGGACTGAGTAATTCTTTGTTGAGGGGGGAGGGTGCCCTGCTCATTGTCAGGTGTTTAGAATCATCACTGGACTCTACAGGCCAAATGCCAATTGCACCTCTTCCCATAGTGACATTTAAAAAAAAAAAAAAATCCCAGGTTCCTAGGTATTACTGACAATGATTATCAGGGACACATTTTGAGAATTGCTTATTAAGTTGATGCAGAAAATATGTAGACAGATGAAAAGAATAGGTTACATGGAAAAATTGCTTCAATGTTTACATAGGCCAGAGATGAAAGAGATGAGTGCTTATATATATATATATATATATTCATAATATAATTACATTATATATGCATAATTAATATAACATATATTACATATATGTATATTTCACTCATAATTATACTGAATACTCCAGGAGTATAACTTATTAATGAAATATATTATCAGCATGAACATTGCATACAGGCCACATCCAATTTAGGTTCTGAGAAAACTAGCAAGAACCCAGAACATTATAGGAATTCAATAACGGTTGATTTATAAAATTAATTATCTAAAGTTTCAAAGACACGTTCCTTCCACTGTGATTTAAATTATAGTTTGCTCTCTACATGCTTCTGTGGGAATATTTTCATTAACTACCCCTTGAATTATTTGTATTCCTTTTATATAGTAGATAAGCATACACATAGTTCAAGTCTTGAACTGTGTCTTAACAATTCTAACAGCAAAGAACCTATATCCAGAATTCTGCTCCAAGCTGGCCACTGCTGAGAAACAGATGAAATCTTCTTCAGAATATGGAGGGCGCTTCATTAAATTGTCTTTTGTCTCCCTGGAATTCTCCTTTTCTTGGTTGTTGTAGATAATTTGGGGACTCCGGATTGCTTACCTTATGCCCTAAATCCATGAGAAAAATCACCAACGTAGTTTGCTCAGTATAAGTCAGCTCTAAAGAATTGGCTAAAATGATCAAACTTACTTGACATGAAGTATTGAAAAACGATTTTTCCCTTTGAGAGTATATTTCCAATTGAAGACTGCTAGTGAATTTGTATGACCTTATGTGGTGACGGACGTTAACTAGATTTATTGGGGCAATAATGTGGTGGTATATACAAATATCAAATCATTGTACAGAACATCTAGAACATATAGAAATGAATATGTCATTTATACCTTAATTTTTTTAAAGAATAAAAAAGTTAAAAATAAAACACTGCTTGCAGTGAACTGCACAGAACTCTCTTTTCAGGTTGGTGTCGTGTTTCTTATAATACCAACTGCAGATACCTTCATTCTCTTAGCACATCTGTCCCCCAGTCATCAGTTGACCCTCCTGTTCATGGAATTAGAGCTCTACAGCTCTTTTTCTTGAATATTCTGTCCTAGTTATGTTTTGTGAAATTACTCAGGTCCTCTTCACTGACCACAAACCCCAAACACAACTCTACATAATTCTACTAAAGCGAAGTATGTTCTAACCTCTTGTCTTTATCAAATTAAAACAATTTCTCAGACATCCTCGTGGGCTTTCCCTCTAAATAGTGGCCATAGGCCCTGGATTGATTTCTTTTCTTTTCTCATCTTTTCTTTTCTTCTTTCTTTTTTCTCTGCACTTCTCTTTTTTTTCTTTTCTTTTCTTTCCTTTTTCTCTTTCTTTCTTTCTTTCTTTCTTTCTTCTTTCTTATCTTTCTTTCTTTTTTAACATTCTTGTTTCCAGTTCTTTTGTCCTTATGGAAACCTTTAAAACATTTATATCCTATTTATTCACCTGGGTTTCCTAGAATGGGTTCTATAATATTTAAAAATGGCAGCTCATCACAAAAACAAAGTCCTATTCATTTTTATAGGATTTGGTTTTAACCCTTGATCATTCTCAGCTTTGCTTTGTTACTCACTGTTTTGGGTGTGATTGTGAACCGGTCTTCATCAAGGGCAGTACCTTACACATATCATTTATAGCATCCCACACCATGTAGTTAAACATTCAGTAAACATCTCTAGCCAACCCCATAAATGCAACTCTCAACTATATTTGTATAAAATCCAGTTTAAATGAGTCAGGTACCAAAGACCATCAAATGAGGGAAGGATTTTTGGATAAGAACTTACTCCTGAATACCATGAAATCACAAAATTGATTCAATTTGAATAATTGATCCTGTATGGTTACATATCATTTTTTCTGTTGTATTAATGTTTGTATATTTCATATAGGAGAGAGCTTTCCATGGTTTTTAATTTCTTAGCAGTTAACATTAAGGTCCAGATTGAGCCCTTCCTATGTTTTACTATCACTTGCTTGGGGGTGTGTGTGTGCGTGGGCCAGCACGTTTCTGAGGTCAATGAAAAACGAAAAGGAGGTGAAAGGGGAGGGAAGCTCGGCATCTGTGGGAGGTTCCAGGAGTGTCCAGACTGTAAAGTAGAGCCTGCAAACATTTGTGTCATGGAGACTCAGGCTCAGAATTAATGAGATAATTTTCCACCTAGGATTTACTGGCTTTCAGAACCTTGGGGAACTTTATTTTTCAGGCAGTGAATTATCAGAGCAAGGATGATTATTAGATTTATTACAAATATTATTCCACACAAACGTTAGGAATTGAAGTGGAACATCATCGACTGCTGGCTTTCTGCCGACTTGGAATGAGAATGATAATGAAGAGAATGTTTAGTATTTCTGGTAGTATGCTTATTGTCAAAGCTCACCAAGCAGAGAGCGATAGGAAATTCCATCTTGAGCTTCTCCTCTAAGTGCTTGCTCTGGGGTATTACTTTGGATCATTAAAATCTATCAGTGGCAAAGTTATTTAAAAAGAACTTAATATAAGAACCAGTATGGTATAGACAGTTTAAAGACCATGGGAGCAAAAGTATTTCTTCTCCTCCACCATGGTGAATTATCTCATTGCTCTGAGTCTGCATTTGCATCCTGAGGACAGTCCCAATACAGGTCCTAACAATAACCACTGTTTTTCTAGACTAATCTGTAACAATGTATGTGGCCATGCAAGGCAAAATATATGTATTGCTAGCATGCATTCATGGCTGACTTTTTTTCCTCCCTTTAATCAGAAAGTAATCTCAGTTGTTAAAACATTTTGTCAATTTCTAAAGCCTCTCGCTGGCAGTAGTCACTCCAGCAAAATAGGCAAGTGACTAAGCAAAGAGTCCCCAGGATCCATGAGTGGGGTGCTTAATGCAATGCAGCCTCTGGGTCTTGATGGATAAAATCCTCCCCCAGGCACAGACTGCCAGGCAGAAGCTCTTTTGATAGAGTTCCGTTTGGATTTGACAGCCAGTTTGTGAAAGTGACTATGTGAGCCCCCACCCCAAATTTAATTACCCCTGCATCTGTTGTGATGCAGCTTGTGATGAACAAGCTGCCACCACTGTGTTCTTATTGACGTTGTTGCCTCCCTGCATTTATCCTCAGGCTGTGGCTTTACACGCAGTCTGGCTGGCTATCACTCTCAAGCTGTTAGATCCTTACACCAGGCTTCCACGTGCAGCAAATGCTGATTTCAGGCTGAAACACGCTGAGTGCCCTTGCTATTACCCATCCACTGTCTCTCTGCGGGAGCAGGAAAAGAACGGGAGCCAGGAAGATTCAGTAATTGTGTCTGTGCTGGTAACTCACAGAATAAGTTCAGCTGTCAATACAACAGCAAACTCTCCCGGAAAGGTTTTGCCAGTTGTCAGGTTAGCTCCGTGATCTATGGAAAAGTTTGGCTCTCTCCTTTCTCTTTTTCTCTATCTCAGTCTTTTCTTCTTTTCCTTCTCCTCTTCCTCCTCCTCTTCTTCTTCTTTCCCCTTTATCTCATAGTTAGTTTTTCATTTTCTTAATAGGTTTTGTTTATTTGTTTGTTTCTTTTTTTTTAAAGATTTTATTTATTTATTTGACAGAGAGAGATCATAAATAGGCAGAGAGGCAGGCAGAGAAAAAGGGAAGCAGGCTCCCTGCTGAGTAGAGAGCCTGATGTGGGGCTCCATCCCAGGACCCTGGGATCATGACCTGAACCGAAGGCAGAGGCTTTAACCCACTGAGCCACCCGGGCAACCAGTTCTTCATTTTCTTAATAAATAAATACATTTCTATCCCTATCTATCCTCCGTCTGTCTATGGAGAGAGAGAGGGAGAGAGAGACAACAGGTGTTTGGGAATTTTTTAAACCCCATTTTACACTTCCTGTTACCATTTATTTTTGACATTAGAGAACACTTGACCCCTTAGACTCCTGGACCCCTTAGCCTAGTGTAAAAATTAGTTAATGACTGCACTGTAATATCAAGGAAAAATAATAAAGTGAAATGAAATGAAATGAAAGAAGGAAGGGCAGGCAATGAACCTACAGGGCGTGACGTGAAAGTCATTCTCAAGGTAAGTTTGGCAGATTTAGAAGTGACTGTGAGAAGAAGCACTTTGGATGTGAGTCTTTTGTGCAGGTCATCTAGGAGAGGATGAACTATACGTCAGATGGTAGTGGTCCTTTTGTGTGTGGGGTGGAGGTGTGTGTGTATGTGTGTGTAATTTACATAATTCTCAAAGTAAAACTCCAACATGCTATCAATTATCAATGCCAGTTTAGAGAATTGGAAAATGAAGCTAGAAAAGAAAGCCACTTGTCCAGCTTTACACAGATTGAAAATTCATAACTGGTATTCAAGTCTGGGTCTCCTTCCTTTTCTATCTTGCCATCTTTCTGAGATTTTACAGAGGTGTTGATGTGGGGTTGCATATATATTCAAGCTAACTAAATTTTCTGTACTTTGTGAGCTAAAATTAGTTCAAATCCAATTGTTGATATATGCAAAACTGAAAATGCTGACACTTTCCTCCTTCACTGGCAGAATAACAGAGTTGACGGGGAAAGACTAGGAATTTAGGTCATGGTAGCCTTTGTTCCTGCACCACCCATACAATGTACCTCCAACTTTGTATACCAACATCCATGTTCTGTAAAGAATCAAGGAAGAAGGCAAGACCAAGCTTCAATGTTTGCTATTTACAAAAATAGACTGAAGTTTCCACCATACTGAAAATATGGTTAGTTTCATCAACTGACTAGAGGAACAAAAATATATGTCATTCAGAGAAACTCAGAGTAGTAGCATCATTATAAGCTAATACTGAAGTTGTTAGACTGCTTTTATGAACTTAAAATTGGATCTC